>NC_056751.1:130386035-130477517 GCF_019279795.1 Protopterus annectens
AAGAGTCCTGTTCAGAAGATTCATAGTCAAATTCAATCCTAGGCCTCTTGGGGGGGGGGGGTGTTGACTACCCCTCATTAGTGTAATTAAATCTTCAGCCATTTTGATCATTTGTTTTTTAGGCATAGGGGCCTGAACATGTGGCCTGGGCGTAGTTTTTTTTTAAAGAAATAGATCGAGATTTAGGCTTTGGCAATGAAGTTGAAGTCTGTTTAATATGCAAGTCTGTAGGCCTGAATACACCCTCAGAAGCCGGTGCATGCTCAGCAGCTCCGGACCCATCCAAGGTAGAGACATCCGCAGGTTCCATAAGTGAAGCATCTCACGGCATACCGGACTCCGAATGGGTCTCAGTAGAGGCCTGAGAATCAGAAGTAGCTGGTATCAGGGGCTGCGAAAGCTCCTCACTGAGTACCGGCGAACTGGCGACTGGCTTAGGAGAAGCGTCGGCAGCAGTTTTGGACCTCAACGGCCTGTCTCTTTTTCTTTGCATTATTTCTGTATTCCGGTAGGCTGATGTTTAACCAACATCATTTCTGGATAATTAAACCAAGAACCGAAATATTTTGAAGCAAAAATGTACCGACTGATAGTGCGCTGATTAAAGTACAAAACCCGACAGCGAGTTACGTCTTGGTCAGGGCCTAGGCAAGGAATACAGTACAGATGAAAATCCTTATGAGGTATTTGCTTCCCCCAAGTAATATAATTATTAACTTTTACTGACATTGGTAAGGAGCAAGAAAAAGTTTCCCCTACGGGGTGGTAAGCTTTTAGTTGAAAACTTCGGTTCTGAAACAAGAAAATGAAAATTTTAGGAGTCTGCCAACTGGCACTTAAGAACTGTTTCTGTTTCGGGCACCACGTGGCAAGAAAGACTGATGTAATGGCGTCAGCTGCATGTTTTATACCCCTGACGATCTGACGTCATGGAAGAAGGGACGGCAACCGATGCAGGACCCAAGACTTTGTTAATCTGGCCGACTGATGGCAACCTGCAAGCAGATTACCAAATGTAATGACTGCAACAGTGAAACATGATTAACATCTGTAGACATGGGAAAAATAAGAGAGTTAATACGGTGTAATATCTATGCAAAGGGAAAAGCAAAACTAATAAATATAAAAAGAGCAGCACCAAAGATATTTGATGAGAAATACAGGCAAAGGAATCCGGACATGGTAAACTTTACAGTACAAAAAAAAAAAAAGACAAAAAAGGAAAAGGAGAGAAGGAGATCAGTAATGGAGGAGTTAAAAGAAATAGAAACTGAGGTTATGGAGTATTTCCAAAGTGTAGGATTCAGTGTAGAAAATCTAATTCAGAAAGCACCACAAAAGGATAGAGCAGTGGAACTCCAAATTAATGGGAAACCAGTGGAACGGGAAGCAATTGGTCAGGTGCCATCTGATGATATTTTGGAGCCCTCCACAGGAAACCAGTATAAACATTCACTGGAAGCTGGATGGCCAGGGAAGAAACAGGAAACTGTCGAAACTCGACACAATTAATTTTGAGGAGTGATAGGCCAGTGAGTTCTCATGTGACAGAGTAACAGGTGGCATAGGATGAAATTGAGGAGAATGTGCCACAAGAAGATGCAATAGAACTTTCTATAGAATGGCTGCAGGAAATGGAAAACAAAAAATGTACCCTCAGTTTAGAAGAAAACGAGCTAAGAGAAGAGCTGCTTGACTTAGAGATAGACATAAATAAGCTCAATGAAAGAAATAGACTGGAGAAGGTCTTAAATGAAATAAAAAGTCAGAAGTTTGATAAAACAAATGAACACAGTAATTAGGAGTGTTCATAGAGATCCATGCAATATAACAGAAGTAAACAGGGTATATTACTGTGCAGCTAAATTAATTGATTAAGTTCTACCACAAGAGCACGGGGTAATGAGGGAGAGAAAGGGGAGAAATCTGATACCATCATGGAAGTATCGAATAGAGAAAACTATAAAGCAACTAAGACAAGAAATGTCACTGTTAGAAGAGTGTAGAGGAGGGAACAGATCAACAAAACTCAGAACTTTACTGGAATGGCTCGCTCACTCTGTTGCAGTTTGCTGTGAGGGAAAGGTTAGTTTGCTTTTTATTTATTGCATTTTGTATTACTATTTGCTTTTTCTGTTTTGTGGTTTGTTTTCTTTACACTGGGTTTACTTGTATTTTGCTTTTAACTGCATATTAATACTTGGAGAGAGACCACAGCTCTGTCTCTCGTGAGTCAGAATTTTTTTCCACCCGGTTACAGTTGTGTTCTTAAACACCACTGTCTTTCTAGTTGCTTGCCCCTTATGTTAATTTGACCAAAAATCGTATTTCGTGTCTGCTTTTACTGGCTGGTGTGAGTAAGCACAAAATTATCATTTTGTGAAATCACTCCCCATCAACTATTTAAATTTATTGGCCAGCCTACTGTATTCCAAAATACCAGAATACAAAAGTGACCATCCCCTTTCAATCTGTCTTGCTGTTTTAAAAGTAGTGACTCTCCACTAAAGCTTAACTTTTTAGACAGGTTAAACGTAAGATGTTATGATGTCCTATCTCTCCTTTATTCTTACTGGTCAGGTTTGGAGCCGATCCTCAGCTTCAACTCTGCCGAATACTAAAGCTCGAAGTCTTTCACTTGGCTCATGGCTGAACACCTCTCCCATCATGCAGTGGTCTAATTCCCCAGATCTTGTTTGCCACGTTAACAGATCAGAGGATGTTCATCATGTTTCACTGTTGCAGTCATTACATGTAGGTTATTCTGCTGGCAGGCTACACGCAGTCGGCCTGAATTCCAAAGTCTAGGTCCGGCGTCGGTTGCGGTCGTCTCTTCCCTGATGTCAGTGCGCCAAGGGTATAAAAGATGCAGCAGACGCTATTTTCTTTAGTCTTTATTGCCACGCGGTGCCCGAAGCAAAAGCAGTTCGCAAGTGCCAGTCGGCCGGCTCCTGAGATTTTGAAAAACGAATTTCAGATCCGAAGTCTTCATTAAAGCTAAGTACCCCATTGGGGAAACTTTTTTCTTGCTCCAGTCTGATGTCAGAAAAAGTTAACAATTGTATTTCTTGTGGGCAGCAAATACCTCCTAAGGATTTTTATTCTTACTGTATTCCTTGCCTAGGCCCTGATCACAACATTGCTAGCTGTCGGTTTTGTGCTAGATTTAACCACCGCACTATTAAGCGTCTGTACGATTTTGCCTTTCATTACTTTGGCCGAAGATTCAATTATATAATGCCGTCGGAACAGCCGACGACTGGAGTTTATAAAAAGCGCAAGGAAAAAGAAAAGGACATGCATCCGAGGTCCAAAACCGACAACAAGGCTTCCGCTAAGCCAGTCGCCGGTTCTCAGTGAAGCGTTTTCGCAGCCCCTGGCGCCTGCTACCTCAGAGCCACAGGCCACTGAGGACTCCCACGTGGAGCCAGCTAAACCTCTGGATACTCAAGGTATTGGACACTCGGAAACTGTTCCCTCAGGTGGGTCCGGAGCCGCTGAGCAGGCATCAGCTTCTGAGGGTGTTTTCAGACCTACACAGTTATATGTAAAGCCTACTTCAGCTTCCAAAGCAAAGACTAAAGCAGTTTTAAAGACAAGGAAAGAAGTACAGCATTCTCCTGGACAGACTTCCATGCCTAAAAAACAGATGGTCAAAATGGCCGAAGACTTAATTACCTTGATAAGGGGTTCCCATCCCCCTTCTGACAAGAGGCCTAGGCAAGAGACAGAATATGAATCTTCAGATCAGGTTTCCATTTCCTCTGACTCCTCTTCTGAACAGGAATACTCTCTTCCTCCTTATGAGGATTCTGATGCTGAAGAATCTATCCCTTCAGCCTCACCTCCTGAGGATTTTTCTTTTGGGGAAGCCCTGCATACCATGAGGGAGCAATTCCACCGGGAGAGCCAAGACTACTCCGAATCTAAGAAAAGGCTTGGAGATTTTCTGTTACTACCTCAGCACAGGCCTTTGGCTATTCCTCCTGTGTTAGACATTGTAGATGATGTATTTTCAGAATCCGGTCTTTCTCCTGACTCTTTACCTCCTGCCCCTGTTAAACCAGACGGATATTACAGGGTCCCAGATTTACATAAATTTCTTTATAAAAACCCTGCTGCTGACCCAGAAACTATTTCTCAGGGTCCCAAAGGGTTCAAGGCTTCTACTGCTAAAAACCCTATCCCCTCTGATAGAGATTCAAGGGCACTAGACAGATGGGGGGAAAAGGTTTACACTTCTGCTACTTTGGCTGTGAGGGCTTTAAATTGTCAATTTCATATGCTTTAATATCAGCAATACTTAATGTCACTGCTAAAATAGAAAATGTTGTCAAATTTTGATTGTGCAGAAAATAAATGCAGGATTTATTGCATGCAACTGAACAAGTGGGAAAGCATACATTGCAATGTGGTTTTGATTCTCCGGAGGCCCCTTACGGGTTCTGTCATTAGGAGGCATGCTTGGTTAAAGGAACAGAATCTGCCTGATCATGTTAAAGCAAAATTGTTAGATGCTCCATTACAGCATGATACCTTATTTAGTGTTAAAGCAGAGGAGGTGTTGAAGAAAATGGAGGACAAAGCGAAATCTATGCAAACAGTAAAGGATTTCTTACAGGTACAGCCACCCAGATTTAGCAGGAACTGACCTACAAAGAATTGGTCCTTTCCAGTGTCAGGCCACAAAAAGGCAGATACAGACGCACCAGAGGCAGATCCCAGCCCCAGGGCTCATACAGGCCTTAACAGGGGGGCGCTTCTACCTCCAAAAGCGGAGAAGACAAATCACAGCCATACAGGAAACAGTCCCAATGAGACGACTCTGCCAGCACCAAGCACTTATCTTTTGGCAGCCCCTTAGGTGGAAAACTAGCACTTTTTTCTCAGAATTGGCACATGATCACCCAGGACAAATGGGTCTTGAATATCGTGTCCCAGGGCTACAGGTTCCACTTTCACACCCTGCCAAGGGCAAAAGGTATGCCAGACCTGCCACACAATCAATGGGCAGAGGCACTAAAACAAGTTTCATCAGTCATGGACATGAGGGCCATTCAGGAAGTACCGCAGCAAGAGCAGGGACAAGGATTTTACTCCAGACTTTTCTTGGTACCCAGAAAAAACAAATCCTGGAGACCAATACTGGACCTGTTTATTCTAAATACATTTCTGGACGTTCCAAACTTCAAAATGTTGACTCTGCAGCAGCTTCTGCCCATGCTGGGCAAGAAGGTTTGGCTTGTAACTTTGGACCTAAAAGAGGCATACCTGCATATTCCAATCAGGCAATCTTGCAGAAGATACCTCAAATGCATTGCTGGCTCAATGCACTACCAATTCTCTGCACTGCCCTTTGGTTTGGCTACTGCACCCAGGGTCTTCACAAAATGCCTGGCACCAGTAATTTCATTTTGCAGACAAAAGAGGAATTAAAATATATCCTTGCTTGGACGATTGCCTTATTCAAGCAGAGAACAAGGACATTCTACTAAAGCTTCTGGCGTTTGTAAAAAGATTACTAATTTACCTAGGGTACACAGTAAACGAAAAGAAATCAAAACTAGTACCCTCTCAAGAGAAAACTCCTGGGTGCAAGCTTAAATACAACTTCCCAGATGGCTTATCTCATGCCAGACAAACAAAGGCAACTGACTTCTTACTTCACAATGTTGGCAACAAAGACCCAGTTATCTGCAAGAAAAATTGTGCAGGCTTTGGGCTTCATGGCATCCTGCATTCTTCTAATTCCATATGCCAGACTGCATATGAGGAAACTACAATGGTATCTAAAAAGTGTTTGGACTCAACATTGTCACAGCCTGGAAACATTAATTACCCTCATTCCTTGCCTGCAACAGGAGTTTCGATGGTGGGCACATGCCTGTCACACTTACAAGGGACAGCCATTCACCCTACCCACAGCCAGGCAGTCAATAACAGATGCTTCAGATTGTCTGGGGGGCCCACATGGCAGGAAAATGTATTCTCAGGGCACATGGCCCACAAGCCAAAGGCATCTTCATATCAATCAAAAAGATGCTAGCTGTTAAGAATGCCCTGACTGCTTTCAAGGATCTACTCCATCCAGGACAACTTCTGATAAGGATGGACAATACTACAGTCATGTGGTACATAAACAAACAAGGAGGCACTCATTCCTACCCCCTCTGCAGACAAGCCATGACTTTGTGGGACACAACATTGACTTATCAAGTACACCTGCAAGCACATTTCCTGCCAGGAAAGAAAAATACTCTGGCAGATGAACTAAGCAGAAACCTCACGGATCCCCACGAGTGGAAACTGGATCCACAAGTCTTCAGCATGATAATAAAGAAATGGGGATGCCCAGACATAGAGCTGTTTGCCTTCCCTCACAACTGCCAACTACAGAGAATTCTGCACAAGGACATATCACAAGCAAGCATGGAAAGTGGATGCTCTATCATTCAGCTGGATAACCCTAACAGTATATGCCTTTCCTCCTCTGCCTCTCCTCCCCAAGGTACTCCTAAAGGTCAGACAAGAGAAGCCAAAAATGATTCTGATCGCTCCAGACTGGCCCCGCCAGCACTGGTACCCAATCCTAAAGAGCTTGCCTCAAGACCCAGCCTGGACATTGCCTCTAACTCCTCATTTACTGACCCAACGAAACAATCAGATCCTGCACAGCCAACTCAGAACCCTAAATCTGGCAGCATGGCGGATAATGTAGCCATTCAGATCATACCTCTCTCTAAAGCAGTGATGGATGTTATTTTGGAGGCCAGGAGGCCCAGTACCAGAAAATCTTATGCAGAAAAATGGAAAAGATTCTGTGCTTGGAACCAGGCA
Organism: Protopterus annectens; assembly: GCF_019279795.1. Lineage (NCBI taxonomy): Eukaryota > Metazoa > Chordata > Ceratodontiformes > Protopteridae > Protopterus > Protopterus annectens. The sequence continues at coordinate 130,392,873 of NC_056751.1, forward strand.
CAAGGAATTGACACGTTTGCACCAGATATTCCTCAGATTTTACAATACCTAACTGAGATGCTGGACAAAGGCCTATCCTTTTCAGCAATTAATATCCATGCCTCTGCCATTTCAGCTCATTACAATACGGAACCACCAATTTTTTCACATCAGTTGCTAAGAGAGTACCTCAGAGGGGCCAAAAACATAAGACCTCCAAGGAGAGCACCAGTACCTGCATGGGACCTCAATTATGCCTTGGAAAAACTCACACTGCCACCTTTTGAGCCAGCCAATACAGCTGAAATAAAGTTCTTATTGTGGAAAACAGCTCTGCTCCTAGCACTAACCTCTGCAAGACGAGTCTCAGAGTTACAGGCACTCATGGCTGTTGAACCTTTTATCATTTTCCATCCAGACCGGTTTTCTCTAAGGACGAACCCGACATTTATGCCTAAGGTAATGTCCAGTGTGGCCCTTAACCAAACCATTAATTTGCCAACCTTTTTATCCAAACCTACAGATTAAGGGTGAGAGACTCCTGCATTCTTTGGACATACACAGACAGCTACCCTTCTACTTGGACAGAACTAAAGCTTTCAGAAAGACTGAGCAACTCTTAGTAGCATATGCTGCAGGATCACAAGGAAAGGCCATCTCAAAGCAGACTATTTCAAAATGGATAAGGCCACTGCATTCATTTCTGCTATTCACAACATGGCAAATCAGTGTCTAAGGGCATTAGGCCTCACTCAACTAGAGCAGCAGCCACTTCAGCAGCCTGCCTCAGAGGAGTACCAACCAAAGACATTTTAAAGGCTGCAACCTGGAGTTCGGTGCACACTTTTACCTAGCACTGCCACTTACCTCTCTACTCTAAATCCAGAGCAGGCTTTGCCACTGCAATTCTGCAGAGCCTTATAGCCTCTCCTAATCCTATTTAGACCCAGCCACCCAACCTCCGCTTTGGGATTCAACCCAAGTGTAATGACTGCAACAGTGTAACACGATGAACATAGTACAGTTGTGTACCTACCTTAAATGTAGATGTTCGAGTGTATTCACTGTTGAGACTAATCTGTACTTCCCTATCCTATACAGCCTATGTGGTGTATTTGTTTGTAGATGAAGGACATGTTTATTTTTGTGCATGTATTCTTACTGGCATAATTTTCAGCCTACCAATTTGGGGGCACCTGACATCTGGGGCAAGAAAAACTGAAGAAAATGGCGTCTGCTGCATCTTTTATACCCCTGGCGCACTGACGTCAGGGAAGTGGCGACAGCAACCGACACCGGACATAGACTTTGGAATTCAGGCAGACTGAGGGTAGCCTTCCAGCAGGATAACCCCAAGTGTAATGACTGCAACAGTGAATACACTCGAACATCTACATTTATGGTAGGTACACAACTGTACATTCTTCATCTTGGCCGTGGCTAAGTGTTATATTTTTTCATTAAAATCTGTATTTTGGCTTTTGTGGTTGGCCGTCGCTTTTCTGTCTGGCCAATGGCTATTGTTTCTCCTATCGTGATTAACTTGCTAAACCTGTATCTTTTAGGGTTATTGTTGTGCTTTCTTGTTGGAGCACTGTTTAAGTTAGAAGTGCTTCTACTCTCCGTGTGGTTGTTTTCCCTTCAGGTAGCTATCTAAGCTTGTGCCTGTTTGTTAGAGGGCCTAGTACACATTTAAGTTAGAGGGGTATAGCTAACTTCCTCCCTTTTCTAGACTACTTAAGTTTCTTTTGCTGACTATAAAATAACTTTGGTATATCAGAGTGATGTGCAGTTTGTTTAGTTATATACATACTAATATAAACTTTTTCAGTGTGTGGTTTGAATTTATATAAAAATAGTTGTAGCTTGTTATGTCATAATGTCTAAAGACTAGAAAGAAACAAAGCAATCCGGGTTTAAGAAATGTCAAAAGTGCTCCCAGAAAATGTCTTTGACCGATGGGCATAGTATCTGTGCGTATTGTCTCGGAGCCATCCATTTACATGAAACGTACACCTTTTGCCATTCCTTTAGCTCTAGGGTTTTACTAGAGAGGAAAAACAAACTCATTGAAAGAGGGTCTTCTGCAGTGCCCTTTCCCCTGAAAGTTTAGAAAGTCAGAGCACCTCCAGTATGACTAAGTCTCCATCTAAAACTGACAAACCTACGAAAAGATGATCTTTTTCTGGCCATTCGGAGCCACCAGAGAAGACAGCAAAAACAACCCAAACGGATCCAAGACCTTTTGGATCAGACAAACCAAGCTCTTCAGTGCTACAGATTTCGGAGTCGAGAAAGTCTCCCGGTTCAGAGCCAGTCTCCAGAATTGCTACCGGTCTCCCATCTTAGAGGTCTCGCTCACCTACCCTTTCCTCTAGGTCCTCCAGGAACCTATCGGATGACTATGTGGCTAGGGTGGTGCGCAGGATGCTGAAGTCGCTGGCAAAACTTTTCTTGGATCCAACCCAGTCTGTTCCGGAGCCAGTAAAGGTCTTTTCATCCACATCTATTCCTCCTTCGAGCTAAGCTAGCACATCGGAGCCAGAATGTGTAGTACCCATTGTAGTAGAATCTTTGATACTGAGACCCACTATGGAGATTTCAGAGTCCTGTCTGCTCCGGCATCCTTGGTGCTGTCCAGGATGTCTAGGAGCCAAAGCTCTCCGGTCAGGTCCTGAGCGGACACTCTGACCCGAGACTCTTCGGTTCCGAGCTTGCCTCTTGGGGCTTTGGTGCAGGTGAACTGTGCTCCTACATCGGGTTCGGAGCCGGCCCCCTTGGTGCCAGGGATTCTCTCTGCTTCTTCGGAATCGGAGGTGTCCTTGGAGCCGGGAGGAATGGCTTTTGAGCTGATGAGTGTGCTGTCCCCCCCTACAGCTCTACACAAAGGTACTGACATCCTTCCCCCTAAAGCACCGGCTTCTGTCTCAGCACCACCCCAACCACAGGGTGGCGGAGATTGCTGGCCTTAGGGTGCTCCATTGGACGAACAACAGTCTCCCAAGACCTCTCCAGAATACCCTTCTGAAGAGACTCCCTGGAAGAGACTTTGCCAGAGGAAGCACCTGGACTCACCAGAAGAGTCTGTCACCTCGGATACTGACCTTGAAGAGTCAGGAGGGTCTCCACAGTCGTCCTCTGAGGATATCTCCTTTGCAGATATCCTAGAAATCCTTAAACATAGAGGTGGCTGGAAACCCATGAACTCTTCTGACAATGAGTAGATGCACCTGCAGGTTTTTAGATCTCAATCTTCAGCCACCTGGATGTCTCCGCCTTTTGACAAACTCCTGAAACTAGTTATTCGAAAGGCATGGAAGTCGCCAAATCAATGGAACCAGTCCCTCTGCCAAATAAATTTATTACAGCCCCAGCAGACAAGAATTTCTTATAAAAGGCATCCCTGTAGATGCTATGGTGGTGGCAGCAGCCAAGAAGGAACTTTCCAAAACATTTGTCCATCCACAGAACAAGGAGTCTTGAACGGACAGATATGGGGAGCGTATTTTTTTCGTTAGCAACTTTTGCCCTTAGATCGCTGAACTCACTTCACTAGACTTCAGAGATCTCCTGAAAGAGTTATGAGATACTCTTCAAGCTACATCAGCTGCAGGAGTGTCAGATAAGTTTTCCTCTCCGCTATCCACCTTAAATTCCATAGTGGATTCCTCCATGAGACTGATTTCTTGCACAGCAGATGGAGCAAGCAGGGCAGCAGGTTCAGGAGTTTCCCTAAGGAGAGACTCCTGGATGCGCTTGTGTAATTTTGCAGAACCTTTCAAGTCTACCTTTGTCAAAGCCCCTTTTGTTGATTCCTCACTCTTTGGACCAAAAGTAAAAAGACAAACTCACCAGATGCGAGCAGGAAGGGAAAACTCTTTCTGTTGAAGTATGTTTTTCCGTACCTTCCAGACCCTATCCTAAGGGTCAGAAGGGTGGTAAAATGTGGTTCAAAAATTCCCAGGGAGTTTTTCAAGATGCAAAACTAAGGGTAATGCTGCTCAATGCCAGAAGTCTCAACCTCAAGATGCACGCACTCGAGGCCCTTCTCAGTATGGAGAACATCGATGTCTGTGCTGTTACTGAAACCTGGTTCAAGGCTCCAGAGAGCACCCCGGCACTATCAGGTTTTACCTCATATCATGCGTTCCGGCCCCAAAATCCGGACAACACCAAGAAGGGAGGGGGGTGTCTATATTCATCAAGGACACATACCTCAAGGTTGGTGGCAACACACGATGCTTCGGAGACCATCCAGGTGCAATTAACCATAGGCAAGACTGCTCTGCAATTTGTAGCATGTTACAGGCTTCCCTCTCAATCTCAGGAACCTCACATAGCTTTCCTGAAAACACTGGAGGGAATAAATGTATCTCCAAACACCACCATCATACTAGGTGACTTCAACTACCCAATTATAGACTGGGATCACTACTCAAGCCCCAACACTCTAGCCCAAAGGTTCCTAGAGTTCATAAACTCAAATGCCAAACTAGTCACCATCTCCACAAGAGGAGAAAACATACTAGATCTCATCATCACGAACATGGGGTCACAATGTTCAACACCGGAAGTATACCCCTCACTGGTGAGATCAGACCATAAACTAATCTCACTGGAAGTCCACATCCCGCCCCCACCTGAGATAAAAAAGACCACAGTGAAGAACTTCTCAAAAGCCGACTTCACACTTCTAAAGACTGGTGTGGTCTCTTTTAAGGCCCCCGAGCCTGCGGAAACCATTACTCAAGCCGCTGAATCACTTACAAATGCCTTCTACCAGCACCTACAGAACTGCATGGATCAGGCATGCCCAAACAAAACAAAGACTCTTTGTACCAAAGGCAAGCGTCCAGTCTGGTGGACCCCAGCCATAAACAAACTCTACAACAAAAGGAGGAAGCTACTACAAGATAGGGCAAAATCCTTAAAAGGGAAAACACCTTTGATCATTATAAGTAAAAAACTAAGAGCTCTCATAAAATCATCCAAGGCAAATTTTGAGAGAAAAGTCGCTAAGGACTCAAAAGACAATCATAAGGCCTTCTTTAGGTATGTTAGAAACCTGGGAGGAAACTCCCAGATATGCTCAGAATTAGTTCAAAATGATGTAAAAATTACTGAACCTACAGACATTGCCAACATACTGGCTGACAGGTTCAATGCAAACTCTCCCAAAGGTGAGATATCTATACCAGAGGATTGTAACCCCCCAAACATCTCTAACGCTCAGGTGAGAACTGCTCTCTCCAAGGCAAAAAACACAGCATCCATTGGACCAGATGGTGTCCCCGAGTCCGGCCCCCAGTCGCCCGAATACCCAGAGAGTTGATCGCCGTGGCGGTAGACGCATATGGACTGGCGTCAGTGCGTCAGAATACGCGTCGCGACCATGACCCATTCTCCTTTTTTGCCGCGCCGGTCCGGATGCAGAAGCACTTTTGCGAGTGCAGCAGGGCGTTTGGTTTCTCCTCCAAACCGGAGCAGATTAATCTGAGTTGGTTGAGTAAGCTAAGTAACCCCGTTTTTTTGTTTTTCTTGCCTCCGCCTCAACCGGAGAAAATCAAAAAAAGTGAATAACTAACTGAGCAGATTGTGGGAATATGCCGCCGCATGGATACCTTGTACATTGTGTTGTGCAGGGTTGGCCTGATTGTGCTAGTTTGCTGGTGCAAAGCTTTGTGCTTAATTAACAAGCGCACTATTAAGAGGTGCTATTGTGCCCTAGGTTAAGGTTTGGGGGCGTTGCAAAGCCTGTCAGCCCGTCGGATGTGCCCTAAAAGAGAAAAAGGGAAGACAAGTGGGTGATAACCGGCGAGACCGGACAGTCGTCCTTCCGTCCTCAGGAAGGCTCTAGAGGAGCTAGGCTCAGGGGTCTCTCTCCTCTCAGGCTGATAGCTGATACTTACACTCTGTGCCCTGTCAGGAGCCAGGCTCAGGAGGTGGGCCCAGGAGGGGGGGCTTCTGGCCTTCTCTTTCCTCCTCCCATCCTCCTTCTGTTGCCTCCTCTTTTTCTTTTAGAGAAAGCCAAGTTCATGTGGTTAAAAATCCTGTACCTCTGATATAGGGAGGCAGGGGCTTGGATAGGTGGGGTAAAGTATAGTATATCCTTCTAGCCATGAGAGGCGTTGAATTGTTTGTCAGTTTCCAACAATCATATGCTGAATCTCCAGAATTATCTCCTTTCACAATTGAAATGATGCTGAAGGTATTAAATTAAAATTGCTGGATTGCTCTCATGTGTCTGAACAAGTGGTCTCTTTTAAGTGGCAGTGCATGCTGGTGTGCTGTTGATGCTGTTTCGAGAGGGCTGCTACTAGTCTGTTCTTCTCTTCTTCTGCGCATGGCATTAGGAAGGGAATCAATGAGAGCATGTTATGAGAGCATGTTAATTTTGGATTTTGGATGCTCTTGATGTGACCAGGACCGCCTGTTTGGGAGAAAATTTGAGAAAAATTAAAGTGGAAGCTAAGTCTATGCAGACTGTTAAAGATTTTGTCCGTGCAGGCCTAGAAATTAGTAGAAGTCCTGCTGTGGTGGCATGGACTGCTTATGGTTCCCAGTCTATCCACTAAACCACCAGCTGCCAAAGTATTGCACAAGGGGGGGTTTCACACAGCAGAAAAAAAGTGGATGCTCTGTCTTTCAGTTGGAAAAAACTCATGTTTATGCCTTTCCACCTCTACTCTTCTCTTCAAAGGTCAGACCAGGGGAGGAGAGGATGATTTTAATAATGATTTTAATAGCTCCAGATTGGCCTCGCCCACACACTAGTCTCAAAAAGGCTCCATGGCCTTTCTTGCCTCCATCCTCATCTGTTATCTCATTCAGAATCTCTCATCTGGTCATCAATGTCATCTCTGCTTCCTCTCAGCAGCACAGCTCTCTTGATCTCACTTAAGTAGTAGCTTTCAGCTTCCTCAACAAGTTTTCTGTGTGATGTCAACAAGAAGATAATAAGATACTAGGAGAGTGTCATGAAAAAAATGGAGAGATTTTATTTTTGGAATTAAAAAGATTTTTGGAGATTTCAGAGCCTAATTTGAGTGTGTCTTCAATATCTGGTGTGGGTCTTCAACATCTTACTGAATTCTCTTCCATAAAGTTTTCATGCTCAGCTAATTTTGATTCACACCATTGTTTGACCCACCTTTGTTGTCGCACCTTTTCCTTGTTTTCAGATTAGAGGAAAAGAAAGCAAGACCCTACACCAAGACTCCTACTCCCTCTTGAAAGAGCTTAACTGTTGGGGAAAAACTTACTCACAACCTTTCTGTTGGCTATTACTTCTGCAAGAAGGGTGTCTGAGTTGCAGGCCCTATGGCAGTAGGAGCCCCCCTTTTTTTTTTTTAAGGACATCATTACTAATGCCTTCCTCCTTCCTTTAGGCCTAAGGTGGTGTTCTTTTACCAAACCAAACTATTCATTTGCCTCTCAAAATAAGGGAAAAGATTTTGCACACTTTAGATGTACACAGGCAATTGGCACAAGTTTTGACTAAAAGCAGGATTTTTAGGCAAAGTGGCTCTCAGCAGTTACTTGCTTTTTTTTGGGGCGACAGCTGTCAAAACAAAGTCAAACTAAACTATTCTAGTTTGATGGGCATTTGTTATTGGATTAGGCCTCATTCCACTAGGGCTACTGCCACTTCAACAGCATTTCTAAAGTGGCAACCTAAGGATATTCTGGAAGCAACTAGCAGGTTTCAGTGCATACTTTCTCTGACATTATCACGCCTATATACTCTAAGAAGCTCCTGCTACTTTTATAATGCCAGCCTCCTTTACCTCTGCTCTTTGATACCCCCACATTGAAGGAAGACTGCAGCAAGGCGAAGAAGATGAATACAGGTTTGTACCTACCATAAATGTAGATGTTCTGTGTTTCAGGGTGGTTGTGTAGGGGAGAGTTTGCTTATTATTTTTGTATATATTACTGTATATATTGTACATGTTTTTGGTGCAGGTTGTTTTGGGACTTGTCTTTTGGGTCTTCTGACATCTGGGGCAAGAAAAGACTGAGAAATGGTCACGGGTCATGCGCATTAGTACCGGTACGATGGACGCCAGTCTAAAGCCATGACCGACTATACCCAATTGTCAGGACTGCAGCAAGGGAATCCTCGAACATCTACATTTATGGTAGGTACAAAACTGTACTGTTGTGTGCTTCACGAACTCAATGAGGAATTAAACCCGCTGTTAGGGCAGCTGTTTAATCTTAGCCTCACCTCAGGATACGTTCCTAAGGAGTGGCGTACGGCAACTGTGGTCCCACTTCACAAAGGCGGTGCCTCCACCGACCCTGGAAATTACCGTCCCATCAGCTTGACAAGCCTGATCTGCAAAGCTATGGAGAGGATCATAATGGAACTCATAAATAAAGACATAGGGGACTTGCAGACTTTGGATCCGACCCAGTTTGGCTTTGTCAAAGGCAGATTATGCCTTCTAAACTTGGTTGACTTTTTCGAAACAGTCACCAAGACCATTGATGACGGAAAGGCAGTCCACACAGCCTACCTCGACCTGGCAAAGGCTTTCGACACAATACCCCACTCAGGTATCATTGAAAAACTCATCAGCTTAAATGTAAACCCATACGTCACAAGATGGGTTGCAAACTGGCTAAGTGACAGAACCCACAGGGTCAGAGTTGCTGGCGCCATGTCAGACTCAAAGCCTGTCACAAGTGGTGTCCCACAGGGCTCAGTCCTGGGCCCACTCCTGTTCGGCATCTACTTTTCAGAAGTACAAGCAAACACAGGAGGATTATGGCTGACAAAATTTGCAGATGACTGCAAACTGGGCGCCATAGTTGAGAACACATCTGACACAGATATCCTTCAGAAGGGTCTTATAGAAACTGATAACTGGTGCCAGAGCCATGGCCTAAAGTTAAACGCCAAAAAATGCATAGTCATACCCTTCGGGAAAACAAGGTTACCCCTAGCTACCATATAGGCGGCAACCCACTAAGCACAGAAGAGGCTATCAGGGATCTGGGGACCCAGGTTGACAGTAACCTTTCGTTTGACACTCACGTTGCCAAAGTAGTTAGGAAGACCTTCTACATTGCCCACCTGATCATGAAGGGATTCACATCTAGATCAAGGGAAGTCATCGTCCCCCTGTACTCATCCCTCATCAGACCAATGATTGAGTACAATGCCCCATTCGGAATGTATCTGACACGACACCTGCAGCAACTGGAAAGGCCCCAAAAGTTCCTCACCAAAAGGATAAAGGGTCTCAAAAATATGTCCTATGCTGCACGACTGAAGGAACTCCAGCTCTGTTCAGTCGCTTACCGTCTGCTCAGAGGTGACCTGTGCCTGACGTACAAGGCCATGTCCAACCTAGAATTGATGAACATGCTTCACCTCAAAAAATCTAGATCCCTCAGAACTACAAGGGCGGGAGACTTAAACCTTGACACGGTTATTAATAGGACGTGCTGGAGGGACAGATTCATCACCCAGAGACTCCCTATGCTGTGGAACTAAATCCCGGTACATGTGAGGCAGAGCGCCTCGCTGGCTTTGTTCAAGAGAAATCTTGACCAATGGATGGGAGATCGCAGATATACCCCAGGGATTCTCAGTGTCACTGCTTGACAGAGGCACAGCAAAATAATGGGCACAGTATCCTCCAAACTAAAGGGGTGGCGAAAGCCACAAAACTCTGGGCTAGGCTTATAAATGCCCTTGGGCAGATAGCCTAGTATGAACCTATGAACCTATGCAGTGAATCCTTCCCCAGGGGCATAGGGGGAAATAGTAATGGTACATGTCCATGCGGCAGAGGGGGACCGCAAAATCAGGGTGACTGATTCCTTTCCCGACCAACCCTTCCAGCACTCCTGAAAGGAGGGCCCGCATGCCCTCCTCTGGAGGCAGTTGGGGAGCATGTATCTTTGTACCCAGAAGCCTAGTTGAGAGATCACGAAAGACAAATGGGTCCAAAGTATGATATCCAGAGGTTGCTCCATTCCCTTTTTGCCTTCCGTTCCGCACGTTGGAAAAATCCCAGACATTCCATCCAGTCAAAGGGAACAGGCAACTGTAGAGATTCAAAAGTTGCTGGAAAAAAGAGTCGTCCAGGGCCCCCGCTAACCAAATAGGATAGTTCGAAACTTACTCAAGATTCTTTTTGGTGCCGAAAAGAACAGGGGACTGTTAACACATCTTAGATCTCTGCAAACTAAACGAACCCATAAAGAAGTCAAAGTTCCGAATGGTGACACTGCAGTCTATTCTTCCCTTTTTAGGAAAAGACCATTGGATGTGCTCGATAGACCTCCAGGGTGTGTACTACCACATAAGAATGGACAGGCCATCAAGGAGACATTTGCAATTCTGGCTGGGAGTCTGTCATTACCAGTTCCGAGCTCTGCCCTTTGGTCGCACTATAGCCCCCAGAGTGTTAACCAAATGCATGGCAGTAGTCACAGCTCCCTTGAGATAAATGGGATTCCAAGTGTTTCTGTACCTAGACTGGCTCCTGACTGCCACCACCCGGCATCTACTACATCAGGCAGGAGAAGCCACTTTACAACTTTTGTTCTCACTTGGGGTTAACAATAAATTCAAAAAAATCTGCCTTGTTGCCATGTCAGCATATTACATTTATAGGAGCAGGTCTCAACACAGTCTCCATGATGGCAAAGTTACCTGTGGCGAGAGAATCTCTACTCAAGACAACAGATTTCCAACCTTCTGCCAAGAACCAAAGTGAAAGTGAAAACCGTCTTAAAAGTTCTAGGAACCATGGCAGCAACGATAACCCTAATTCCCCTAGCCTGGATGCACATGCTAATTTTGCAATGGCTCCTTGTTTCTCAGTGGTCTTTTCCAGAACTTCCCATGTCTCACCAGATCAGAATCGGAGTCATGCAAGATGGATCTACAATGGTGGCTCCTTTCCAGTCAGGTGACATTAGGTCGCCCTTTTACCCTACAACAACCTCTAGCGACAGTGACTATGGATGCCTCCCGGATAGCGTAGGGGGCATTATCTGGGGAGGACAGTCCAAGGCACATAGCAGGAGCATGAGGCCCTTTTGCACATTAATGTCCCAGAGATGAGGGCAGTGCTCTTGGCATTGCAAGCACTTCAGGACTCTCTTCCATTAGGAACAATTGCAATTCAGACAGACATGTCCATAGTCTAGTACATAAACAAGCAAGGAGGAACCAAATCCTACCCTCTTTTCCAAGAGGCACTTGGAGTATGGCAATGGGCTACATCTTCCCAATGCTTTCTAGTAGCTAAGCACATTCCGGGGAAGTCAAACGTGATAGCAGACAGACTCAGGGCAATACTTGTGCCTCACGAGTGGTCCCTAAAAGAAGAGATAGCGGAGATAATTTTCCGGAAATGGGGCCAGCCTTGCTGAGATCTCTCTGCAGCACCCATGAATGCCAAATGCAGAAGCTACTTTGCTCTAGTCTCCTCTCCGGGGTGTCACCAAGGGATGCACTTGTACATGATTGGCCCCCGGGACTTTTTTATGCATTTCCTCCCTTTCCTCTAACACCCAAAGTCATACAGAAAGCCAAGTCATTGGTAAGCAGGCTAATTCTCATTGCCCCATACCGGCTACATCAGATCTGGTTTCCGTTCCTCTGGCCTAATCTTTAGGAGGAACCGTGGGTTCTGGGCCCAGTTCCAGACCTTATGACTCGTACATCCGGAACACCCCACCCCTCCCTCCAAACTCTCAAATTAACAGCGTGGCTGCTCCAGTTCCAAGTTTAGTCAGGCTTCATAATTTCACACCGGCAGTGAAACATATCTTAATATCTTCACACAAGGCTTCAACCAGGAAGTTATATTCCAGTAAATGGAAGAGGATCTCATACTGGGCCGCATCAATAAACATTGATCCCTTCTCTGCCTCAATCAGCTCTATTCTTGAATTCCTGGCAGAGCTATTCTTGAATTCCTGGCAGAGCTCTTTCATCAAGGTTCTGCTGCAGCTGCTATTAAAGTCCAATTAGCTGCAATTTCTAGTTTTCATATGGGTGACTGGACTCCTAACTTGATGTCCCACAGATTGTGGAAAGCTTTCTTAAATGGTACTGCTTATTAAGACCTCCCATTAAAGAGCCCCTATGACCATAGGATTTGAATTTTGTCCCGTTATATTTAACATTACCTCCATTTGAGCCCTCATCAACATGTGATCTCAAATTTCTGTTGTGGAAAACATTTTTATTAGTGGCCATTACCTCTGCAAGGAGAGTCTCAGAACTGCAAGCCCCTATCAGTTAAACCACCTTACTTGATCCTTCCATAAGGAATAGAGTATCTCTTCGAACTAACCCATCCTTTTTACCTAAAGTGTGTTCTCAAACTAATCTGAACTAAACTATTGAGCTGCCAGTGTTTTCCCCAATCATGGGAACAAGGCAGAATGCAAGCTACACTATTTAGATGTGCACAGACAACTCTGCTTCTTTTTGCACAGAACCAAGGATTTTAGGAAATCTGACTAATTGTTTATTTCCTTTTCAGAAGCAAAAAAAGGGATGCCTGTTTCTAAGGTCACACCCTCAAACTGGCTTTCAAGTTGCATCAACTTTATCTGCAGTACTAATAACAGAGCTACCTTTCAAGGTCAAGGGACATTCTGCAAGAGCCATAGCAACATCATCTGCCTATCTAGCTAGACTATCACTGAGCAGTATTTATGCAGCTGCTACATGGGCTAGGACTCGTACCTTTATCACTCATTATGAAGTGTATTTAGCCTCCAGGGACAGGGCCTCCTTTGGTTCCACTGTACTGAAAAGTGTACTCCCATGAGCCACCCAGGAAATGTGATGCTAGAGACGCTGTCCCAACCCGTAAGAATGTAGGCGAGATGGGACAACATAACATAAAGAAGTTATGTACTCGCCATAGTGTTCCATGTTTGTTGTCCATCTCGCCTTCATTCTTACAACCCTCTCGCCTTTCCCCAGCCCAAGGCTTCTGGAGGACTTTAGAGTTTTTTTCGTTTCCCTTAGACAAGGAGATTCTATGACTTTCTTTGTTATATTTATATTCTACAATATGATGCATGTAAACACATTATTATGGTTGGCAGCAAACAAGATATGGGGGATAATGCCACTGCATGGTGGGATAGTTGTTCAGCCACGAGCCAAGTGAAAGACTTCGATCTTTAATATTCAACCGAGTTGGAGCCGAGAATAGACTCCGAACCCAACCAGTAAGAATGAAGGCAAGACGGACAGCAAACATAGAATGATATGGTGATTACATAACTTTTTTACCTACTTTCACATCTAACTCCTGTAGTGCACACTGCAGTGTTTAGGATAAACCATTTTTTTTCATTGTACCTTTAAGCATTTATTGCAAGACCACCAGTTATTGGGGAGCCCACATTCGGTCTTTCAGTAGTCATCCTGGGATTAGTACTTCTGTTTTCTCCTGGTGAGAGGAGTGCAGTTACATATTTACTGGAGACTGCTGATCACCAGATAACTTAACTGCTTTAGAGGTGACAGCTTGGAATCTGTGCTTATATTCTGATCCTGGTGAGAGTAGGAGCAGAGTGCATTGATTCCTGACTCTTTCTTTCTGGTTGGAGAGTGAATGTCTGTGCTTAACGTGCCTGATTGGTCTGGTTGCTATTCGAGGGATCTACTAGAAAAAGGCTACAAGCCTGCAGACCTTTGCATGATCTGGGGCAAGACTGTGGGTCTCAAAACAGGCCGTGGCCTGCTTCTTTGCTTGGGATTGGTGCTAACATTTTGCTTCTGGTGAGAGAGAGGAAGCAAAGGAGTATTGTCCCAACAGAGTGAAGCTGTGTTGGGACCAGCATTAGTAGTAGGCAGGCAGTAGCAGTTCATGCGACTCCCCTATTGTTATCATTCTTGACAAGCTAATTCTTTATTTTTCAGTAGGTACTGCTTGTGTTATTTGTAACTTCAGAATATCTGCCTAAATACTTCATCCTTAAGTTTTCAGGGTCTTTGTATTAGTTTCCCCTCAAGTGTTTGGCAGTGCTCTGTACAGACTCAGACCCTTTGAGTGACATTTTTACTGTAAAACGGCTCCAGCACTTAGTAATGACCATCCCTCCTGACATGTCTAAAGGTCAGTTCCCTGTGCTTTCTCCTGTTAACCTGGTGAACTTGGGCATTCTGAGGCAGTGTAGCAACTGCCTAATTTACACAGACAACCATCTCTTCTTACCTCCCAACACTCAGACTTGTGAGAGATGCACTTGTATATCAAAATTGGAAGCCATGCTCTCTCAAGCAGAGACAGTAATAGCTGGTCAAGAGGAGAAGGTCAGCACCTGCACCACACCACACCACATGCAACACATATCCCTGCAGAACACCCACCATCACAGCTGTCACATAAAAACAGAAACCACGCACCCACCTTCGTGGTGGCTGTCAATAGAACTCTACCCAAACAGCAGAGACTTCCAAGGCAGAAACGCACTCGACCACCACAACACAGCACAAACCACAAGACACACCGCTTGCTTACACAATGTGTCCCTCAACCTCAGCCCCTAAGGCAAAACAGCTTGCCCAATACGCTAATCCTATGTGACTCGATAGTGAGGCACACTGACGTCCCACTCTCACTAGTTTGAATAAGAGGAGGTAACAGTCAGCTATCAGGTGCCAGAATCCGACACAACCGAGTACAAGCAGAAAATGATTGAATTCAACAATTGGCTAAGTTTTTGGTGTCATTCTAAGGAGATCCATTATCTCTCTGAGATGATCTGATTGACATACGTCGATGCTTTGCCAGAGATGGCCTGCATCTGTCTCCCCTGGGTTTCTGAATACTGGCTAAGGTCTTACCAGCCCTATATTGCCTTTTTTAGGTAGTGTTCCAAAGACCAAATTACCACCATAACCACTACAAATAAATGTAATCTCAGGGTCATGCTGCTCAAATGCTAAAAGTCTAAATCTCAAGATGCACTTGCTCGAAGCACTCCTCAAAATGGAGAACATAGACATTTGTGCTGTAACTGAAACCTGGTTTAAAGCAACAGAAAGCACCCCTGCACTACCAGGCTATAACTCAACTGCATCTTTCAGCCCCAGAACATGGACCGAAGCTCCAAAAAGTGGTGGTGTCTCCATATTCATAAAGGATATGTACACCTCTAGACTAGTAGCCCAGCATTACACATCTGAAATACTTCAGGTACAACTAACATTGGGTAAAACAGCAATTCAGGTCGTAGCCTGCTATAGGTCCCCAGCCATGTCCCAAGACTCTCACTCCATGTTCCTAAGCACCCTGGGAACTTTTAGGATCCAACCCAATAGTCTCATACTACGTGACTTCAACTACCCCTCCATCAGCTGGGAAAACTATTCGTGCACCAATACACTGGCCTAATGCTTCCTGGAATTCCTCATTTCCAGTGCCCTGGACCAGTTCATTCTTACCCCCACTAGAGGAAGTAACATACTTGATCTGGTTATTACTAACATGGGCAACCATTGCTCTACACCAATAGTCATTTCCTTCCTGTTTAGATCCAACCACAAACTAATCACCATGGAAATCCACACCCCCTGCAGAAGTAACCACCATGAAAAACTTCTCCAAAGCTGACTTTGGGCTCCTAAAACAGAGGTGGTTAACTTCACGGCACCCATGTCAATGGAAAATAGATGCATGACTGCTGAATGGTACACCAGTGCACTGTATGAACACTTACATAAATGCGTAGAACTAAGGCGCTCTCCTCAAAAAAAGGAAGCCAATCTGGTGGTCCTCTTCCATTAATAAACTCTTGAACAGAAGGAAGAAACTGTTGCAGAAAAAGGTGAAGTCCAAAGACTTGAAAAACTTCCTTATTAGCCTCAACAAAAAGTTGAGATCCCTCATCAAAACCTCTAAAGCCAGCTATGAAGGCAGAATTGCGGCAGACACTAAAAACAACCACAAAGCCTTCTGTAGTTATATCAGCAATCTCCACGCCAATACCTAGGTTTGCTCCAAGTTACTGCACAATGGTACCCCTTATACTGAGTCAGCAGATATTGCAGATTCAGTGCCAACTTTACCCCCCCCCCCCAAAGGACCAATCACAATAGCGGTGGAATGCCAAGCACCCAGCATTACTGCAGCACAGGTTAAAGCTGCTTTGTCCAAGGCCAAGAATACAGGTTCGGTGGAACCCTACAATATCCCTGGATATGTTCTACATAAACTACAAAGTGAACTAACACCACATCTGTGTGCCCTGTACAATCACAGCCTCACTTCAGGCTATGTCCCTACTGAATGGCGCACTGCTACAGTCATCCCTCTCCATAAAGGGGGAGTGACTACAGATCCTGGGAATTATCACCCCATTAGCCTGACGAGTCTGATATGTAAGGCGCTGGAGCGCATTATCATGAACCTAATTAACAAGGATATAGGCACTCTCCAAACTCTGGATCCTACGCAATTTGGTTTTGTAAAAGGTAGATCATGCCTGCTCAACCTGATTGACTTCTTTGAGTCGGTCACCAGCGCTGTGAATGAGGGCAAGGCAGTTCTCATACAGTTTACCTTGATCTGGCCAAGGCCTTTGATACAATTCCCCACTCAGGAATTATTGAGAAACTCGCCAAACTAGGCATCAACCCCCATATCACTAGGTGGGTTGCAAATTGGTTCACAGATAGAACCCACAGTGTGAAAGTAGCAGACTCCAAGTCAGACTGCTGACCAGTCACGAGTGGAGTCCCATAGGGATCAGTCTTGTGTCCTCTCCTTTTTGGCAGCTACTTCTCAGAAGTCCAGGCCAACACAAAGGGACTCTGGCTGACCAAGTTCGCAGACGACTGCAGGCTGGGAGCCATTAACTCCACAAGTGATGTAGACATACTACATAAAGGCCTCACTGAGACCAATGACTGGTGTAGAAACCATGGCCTTAAGCTTAATGCCAAAAAATGTGCAGCCATCCCCTTTGGGGAAAACTCAGTTCCTACTGATTACCACATCGATGGGAGCTCACTGAAGGCGTTATAAGAGATCTGGGGACACACGTTGACTGCAACCTCTTTTTCGACCACCACATTGCCACTGTGGTCAGAAAGTCCTTCTTTGTGGCACATCTCAGTACCAAGGGTTTTACATCCAGGATGAAAGAGGTCATCATCTCTCTCTACTCTTTCCTCATTAGGCCAGTCTTGGAGTATAATGCCCCGTTTGGCATGTACCTCACTAGACACGTGCAACAGCTGGGAAGGCCACAAAAGTACCTCACAAAGAGGATCCTAGGCCTTAAACACATGTCCTACATGGACAGACTCAAAAAACTCCCAAGTTTTCTCTGTCTCATATAGTCTACTAAGACGCAATCTCTGCTTGACTTGTGAAACCATGTCTGACCCAGCTCTGTTAGAAATGCTGCATCTGAAGAAATCCCAATCCTTCCACACCACATGCTTCAGAGACCTCAACCTCATTACCACAATCAACAGAACATACTGGAGGGACATGTTCATAACCCAGAGACTGCCCATGCTTTGGAATAGACTTCCCATATACGTCAAGTAGAGCACCTCACTGGCCCTCTTCAAGAGAAATCTTGAGTGCATGGGAAATAGAAAGTTCATCCCAGGGATCACTCCAGTGGCTCTGCTTGATAGAGGTACTGGGAACCAACATGGGGCTTGTAGGATGCCAAGGCACTTCTATGGGCTAGGCCTCTAAAGGTTCCAGGGCCATTAGCCTAGTACATACACCTATGAGCCTAAAAATTCAGTATTAGAACAGATCAGGATCTGTCATGCAGTATTGCAAATAAGCTAAAAATCTCAGCACTGGTGGAAAAACATAGAAGATACTCAGATAAGTACAAAGAAAAAGTACAAAATAAGCAATTTTCGGATGACCTAAAAATGTTTTATAGAGAATTGGGAAACGAGGTAAAAGGAATTAGACCACCAAAAAAGACAGATACATTTTGGAGAAGTATCTATGAAGATCCTGTGGAACATAAAAATGCAAAATGGATAGAAGTCTGGGAAAGAATAAGAATTTTAAAGGTACAGGACATGAAATGGGATGAAGCAACAGCCAAAGAGATTGAAACAAAGTTGAGAAAAGCCTCAAATTGGAAAACTCCAGCCCCAGATGCAGTACTTAACTTCTGGGTAAAAGTATTAACATCTTTGTATGAAGATGTAGCCATGAGTAAGTATTATTTATATGTGCACCCTGAACAGACACCAACCTGGCTAACAGGAAAAACAATGCTCCTGCTTAAGAGTGAACCTGCAAACTACCCTAAAAATTATAGGCCAGTAACTTGCAATCCGATGACATATAAACTGTAAACTAGAATTGATGCCGACAGAGTCTATGGTCATTTAGAAGAAAACTCAACTCTGGCAGTAGAACTTGAGGGCAGTAAAAGAAAGTCATATGGAACAAAGGATCATTTGCTGTTTCGTCATAGTGGAGAACTGTAAAAAGGGGAAGAATTTAAGTATGGCATGGATTGACTATAAAAAGCATTCACGGATAAGAGTGCTAAAAAATGTATAGGATACACCCTGCACTAATCAACTACATTACAGTGACCATGAAACAGTGACAGACCACATTGCAATTAAGCCATGGTAAAGGACAAGTTATTATTCCGGGGATAAAAATTCAAAGGGGGTTATTCCAGGGCAACTGTCACCGCTGCTATTCTGCTTTGCCCTTAACCCATTAAGCTGTCTGCTTAACCTTGGCCATGGCTGTAATTTGGTTCCTAGAAAGCAACAAAGTATAAAGACTTTTCATCTTGTCTTTGTTGATTTGAAACTGTATAGCTAATCAGATGAACTGAAGTACAACTGCAAGTTGTCAAAACTTTTTTCAGATGGTATAAGAATGTCATTTGGTCTTGATAAATGTGCAAAAGCAACCCTTAATGCAGGAAAACTGCACCATCAAGAAAACAGTTTCGGACAAGAATGTCATATAAAACCACTCCAGCAAGAGGTAGTGTATAGATATTTGGGAACTGAAGAAGGATCAACAATAAAACATGAACATATGCGAATAAAATTTAGTAAGGAGTATTTTAGAAGACTTGAATTAATCCTGACTAGGAACAAAATCCAAGTTTGCTCTTCCTGTCTTAACTTAGTTTTGGAGTGATTGGCTGGCCCCAAAATGTGTTAGATGGATTAGACAGGAAAACAAGAAGGATGCTTCATGCTAGCCAAATGATTTATAAAACTCAGTGCATACCAAGATTACATATACCCCGTCCTGAAGGAGGGATGGACCTCCTTGAAATTGATTACATGTACAGATGTGCAGTTGTGCACAAGACCCAAATGTAGTGAAAGTATTGAAACATGAGAATAAATTTAAGATTTCCCTTCTTAGGCTAGCAGAAGCATATCTCCTTCAAGCAGGAATGGAAATCAAACCACAAGTGGATAAAAACTGGGCAGCAACTGAATGTGCCAAAAACAAAAAACAAAAAAAAGAATATAAGGTGAAGGACCAGATGAAAAGGCAAAAAAATGTGGAAAATGCATAAAGGTAGTTGCAAGTATAGAAAACGTCTGAAAGAACCTCATGTTGACCAGGAACAAACACAGAAATAGTTAAGGAGAGGTGAATTCAAACGAAGAGATGAATGGTTAATATTGGCAGCACAAGATAGTGGGCTCCGTACATGTTGGTTTACAAAGTCCATTGAACGTGTGCGAGAAACGGACAAATACAGATTCTGTAAAAAGAATTGGAAACAGTTGCATACCTCGTTGCTGGTTGCGACATACTAATGGCAGGAGGACTATATACCAAAAGGCATAGTAATGTAGCGAGTCTTTTGCACTGGGGATTGTGCAAACATTGTGGTACTGAAGTGGCTGAAAAACACTGGAAACATAAGCCATAAAGCATTATAGAAAATTATGAAGTCTACCTCACATGGGATCATCCATTACCAACATTTCAAAAGATAGATGTCTACTCCTTAACCCAAAGAAAACTAAATTATTACTCTTTTCACCTACACGTAAATCGACTTTGTCAAACTTCTCTATCACAGCAACTGATAACACCATTATTTCTCCTGATTCTACAACTAAACTTCTCGGTGTTATTATCGATAATAATCTTAACTATGACTGTCAAATCAACAGTACAATAAAAGCAATTAATAAAAAAATAGGATCCCTGTACAGGATAAAGCCCTTCCTAACACCGGAAGCTAGGACAACCCTAGCCCAAACACATCTTATCTCTACCCTCCTGTATGCTTCCCCTATTTACACTAATCTATCTAAAAGTAACCTTAAGAAACTTACTACATCCTATCACAATATTGCCAGATTTGCCACCTCATCCCAATTCAGAACCCACCACTGTCTAAACCTAAAACAACTACACTGGCTGGAACTCCCTAACAAGCTCATTTTTCAACAACTTTTAATAGCACACAAAATTCTATACCAACCTTCTAAAACACCAGCTCTTAGCAACCTCTTGACTCCCTATATTAACCTGAAACAACTACGTTCCTCTGATAAACTACTTGTTAATATTACTAGAACTATTAATTCTGCAGGCAACTCCTTTTTCTAACTCAGTAGGTAAAATATGGAATAATCTTCCATCTGACATCTCTTCTTTGCCCACTCTTCCACTCTTCAAGAAACAACTATTAAGACATCTTAATAATTTCTGGCTTTGCTCTTGTACCAACCCAGATTAACTTGCTTGCACCTTACTCTATCATAAACCTTCCTTAGCCACTTGGAACCCCCATCTACCTCAACTCTTCACTTGACAAAATATCCCTTTTCTTTGTAAATATTACTTGATTCACTCTAATATTTCCTACCTTCCTTTCTGTATTGTTAGTAGTTATCCTTTCTCTAAATCTCCTTCTAATATTAGCTTTTTTAGGTAAGTTAAGATCTATCATATAGGTGTTTACATATTATTTTTTATCCATTGTACAACACATTTGTACTATGCATTATTTGTATTTGTAAAATTGTTTTTTTACCTCTGGAGCTTTTCTCTTCAGGCCTCACATTCTAAGTTAGCTTTTTTAGTTCACTAAGATCTGTAATAAATGTGACTACATTTTATTTTTCTCATTGCATAACACTTTTGTACTATGAATTAATTGTATTCTTAAAATTGTTTTTACCTCTGGAGCTTTTCTCCCCGGGCCTCCACTCAAAATGGACATTAATCCAGCTGGACTAGCCCGGTCAACAAATGTAAAATAAAATAAAAAAAAATAAATAAAATAGATGCTAGAAAACCAGATATAGTAGTCCAAGAAAAGACAAAAGTAGCATTGATCATTGAAATCGCCACACCCACTGACTACAGTGGCCTCCGTATAGAGAGAGACACCATCATAAAATATCAGGATTTTCAAGTAGAAACAAGAGCAATGTGGAAGAAAGAAACCCAGATAGTTCCAATAGTAGTAGGAGCAATGGGTCTTATAAAAAAAAAAGTCTACATTCTTATTTAGATATGTTACCAGTACAAGTAATGCCATATGAATTGCAGGAGGAGTCATTACTGGGCACGTTGCTTGTGCTGCAAAGAGCACTTTTGGCTGACATCAGAATGAAGCAATACTAATTTCCTGAACTTTAATCGTACTTTGACTTAGGAATGGGGTCCGGTCCCGTCATGGTATTAGAAACACAAAAGATTTGGAGAAATTAAATAGGAAGACGGTGGAAGGTACCCTAGATTCTCCTTCGGAGATGTCACATTCAATGAAATCCTAGAATTGATGAAACAGAAGTCTGGTTGGTCCACTGATGCACTTTCCTTGGAAGAATCAGTGTTCCTGGAGGCTTTCAGAGCTGGCTCTTCTACTGACTGGGTGGTTCCCCCTCCTGACTCCCTCATTGATTTGGTGGCTCAGAAGTCCAGGAAGGATCCTGGCACAGCGGAGCCTGTATGTAAGGATTTGACAAAGTCCTGGCAGCACCAAAAAGTAGGACTCACTGGAGTAAAGGTCCTTTGGTAGATGATGTGATTGTTGTGGCTACTACTAAGAAAGGCATCTTCAAAGAGAGCTCTTTTGTCTAACCCCCTAATAGTTTAGAAACAAGGTTAATTTGCCTGTGGTTTGGTGGGGTATTGCTGCTCAGAGACTGAAATTTTGGTTTCTTGTTCGTTTCAATCAGCACTACTTGGATTTAGATTTGGGTCTTAATACTACTAAACTTTCCAAGGTAGTTCACTGGCAGCCTGTGTTGCCCAGCAGTCCTGGACTTCAGGCTTCCCTGAGGTTGTAGCTGCTGAATTCTGGCCTAGAAAAAGTGGTCACCTGACATCTCAAGCTGGAAGAAGGCAGATTCTAATTGTGTTCTTTTGAATCGAATGTAAGTGTATTCAGCTGATGAGTGCTACGTAGAGCTGTTTAACTCCTTGGATACTGCAAAACGTGCTCTAAGATGCACACAAATGAGGGCCATTTAAGAAGTAAAACAAGCAGTCCTGTTACAGAATATATGTAAGATGACACTGACCCAAATTCCATTACATGTCAGTGGCATGCGAATGCACCTCTACTTTGTCTAGCATGACTTGTATGTAAAGCCGAGTTGAAATGGATTATGGGAAAGAGAGAGGCTTGAAAAAGCAAGATCGCATTGATATGCCAAGCCCCATTGACAGCCATTTTTCAGAAAATATTTAAATTCTGTAAAAAGCAGTCAATTTTTGAGGTGTGTAGCTCAAAGTAAAGGGAAAGTTAAAAATATATATTTTTAGTTATAAGGTGAAGTTTCCCTTTAAGGATGGAAAGATTATTAACTATGGTGACAAAAAGCTTATGCTTCTGCAATTTTGATTTTTTGGGATTTTGAATTGGACTGGAATGCTAAAGGTTATTGACTAATTGTGAAAATATGAGGAAGTTTTATCTGCAGTTTCTTCTGGAAGACAAATCCACTTTAAATAATATAGTTCTACTGTACAAGTCACTATTCATTGTTTAGTGCGTGTACGACACATTTCATACTTTCTTCCAGGGCTATGGCTCCTGGTGCTGTTTTGAGGAGGTTTGCCTTGCACAGTCTCAAAACCTATCAGACGGAAATTTTAAATTCTCCTTTCAACATAGATTTAGTTATTGGACCATGTGCTACAGAATTATCGGTAAGTGTGATGAAGGTGTTAAGTTGATACAGGAATCTACCAAGATTTTTCAGCCCTCCTTTCCCAAACTCTGTAAGGGATTCTGTAACCCCTCACCCAATCTTTGGCAAGAAATGAACAGTCTGTACAAAATGCAGGGACACGGATGTTTAAGAAGAAATGGCAAAGGTCTCCTAGCATCTATGATTGTTATGATACCACTGGCAAGACTCCACTTGAGAGAGATACGGTGGTATCTGAAGTCTCTCCGATTCCAGCACCAACATACTTTGTCTTATCAAATCCCAGGTGTTCTTTGTGTTTCACTGTTGCAGTCATCACACTTGGGTTATCTGCCTGCAGGTAGCCCTCAGTCGGCCCGAATACCAGAGACTTAGTATTTCTGCATCTGTTGCTGTCGCTTCAGTACTGACGTCATTGACTGGAGGCACTACTCAAGCCCCAGTTTCAAGTCAGTAACCACTCCCACAGGGGCAGGCAGGCTGCTCAATGTTTTTCACTGCCACTGATCAACAGAGAGACTTTCCTTTAGCCCAAGCAAAAAATGGCCTCACAGAAACTTACAAACAGTTCAAGAACAGCAAGCCTGTAACTGAACTTTTTTAAATCTCAGAAAAGTGGGGAAAAAAGTAAGATTTTTTTTTTGTTTTTGTTTTTTCAGAGATAGCAGAGGTTAACAAGTATCAACAAGTTATAACAGTGCAGTAAATGACCCCACACAAGAGTGCTAGGTCAAAGACAGATAAAATGCAAGTTTTGAGAAAAAAACGATTTTAAAAATAAGTGCAAACAGGAAATTCAGTAAACAGCTCTAGGTTGTGCTCTAAATACAGTTACTAATGCAGAAATCAAATTTAACAAGCCAGAAAATGCTCAAAATAGGCGGCTATGCAGAAAACCTTAGCAAATAAACAGGGGAAAAATACTTAGTCTCAAAAGTGGCTCCTTTCTTCTCTCAGCGTTTTCTCCTCTTGGTGGGTGCTTCACCAACAGCCAACAAGCCTGAAAAGACGCCAAAACCACGAGGCAACCAGGTTTTAAGAGAGGAAGATGAAGGAGTTTTGGAATTGACCCAGAATGGCCAATAAAACTACAGTTTTAAGTCAGTAACCACTCCCACAGGGGCAGGCAGGCTGCTCAATGTTTTTCACTGCCACTGATCAACAGAGAGACTTTCCTTTAGCCCAAGCAAAAAATGGCCTCACAGAAACTTACAAACAGTTCAAGAACAGCAAGCATGTAACTGAACTTTTTTAAATCTCAGAAAAGTGGGAAAAAAGCAAGATTTTTTTTTTTTGTTTTTGTTTTTTCAGAGATAGCAGAGGTTAACAGGTATCAACAAGTTATAACAGTGCAGTAAATGACCCCACACGAGTGCTAGGCCAAAGATAGATAAAATGCAAGTTTTGACTTAACTGAGGTTCTTCACAAGGGCCTTTCTTTTTCCTCCAAAATTCACGCCTCAGCCATTTCAGCCCATTACAGTACAGAACCCATCCCTCTTCTCTTATCCAATGCTCAAGCAGTTCCTCAGAGGGGCCAAAAACTTAAGACAACCCAGGAGAGCCCCAACTCCAGTCTGGGACCTTAACTTTGTATTGGAAAAACTCACTCTTCCTCCTTTTGAGCCAGCTGCAAGTTTAGAGTTAAAATTTTTTTCTTGGAGCCTTTCATCATCTTTCATGCGGACAGGGTGTCCCTCAGGACCAATTCCTCTTTCATGCCCAAGGTGGTATCCAGTGTGGCTCTTAATCAGTCCATTCATTTGCCAACCTTCTTTACTAATCCACAGAACAAAGGGGAAAGGATTCTGCACTCCTTAGATGTTCACAGACCGCTTAGATTTTACTTGGACAGGACTAAACCTCAAAGGAAATCTGAACAACTGTTGGTGGCATTTGCTGCAGGGGCAGAGGGGAAGGCTATTTCAAAGCAAACCATTTCTAAATGGATAGGCCATTGCATTCATTTCTGCTATAAGCACCATGGAAAACCTATCCCACAAGGGATTAGACCCCATTCAACCAGGGCTGCATCTACCTCTACAGCCTTTCTCAGAGGTCTACTTACCAGAGACATCCTAGATGCTGCTACTTGGAGTTCTGTACATACTTTCACCAAGCATTACCATTTACCGATTTTCTGTAAATCCAGAGCTGGCTTTGCCACTGCAATCTTGCTTTTTGGTGTATTTGCTTTTTTGTTGGAGGCGTAATCTTGTATATATATTTTTTTAATTGCTTCCCATTAGGGGGGCACCTGACATCTGGGTTAAGAAAAACTGATGTAATGGTGTCGGCTGCATGCTTTATATCCCTGACTACGTCATGTCACGGAAGATGAGACAGCAACTGACGCGGGACCCAAGACTTTGATAATCTGGCTGACTGAGGGCTACTGCAAGCAGATGACCCAAATGCGATGACTGGAACAGTGAATACACTCTAACATCTACATTTATGGTAAGTGTACACAACTGTACCTTTCTCCTTTCATTACAAGGGACATATTGTTATTTATTTTCAGTGGTGGGGTTCTTCCACCAGAACCTGGCCTCCTACTTTGGGGGCTCCTGACAGGTTAGGGCAAGAAAAACTGATGTATTGACGTTGGCTGCCTTAGTTTATACCACTGACAACCTGAAGTCAGTCTTCAAGCGACAGCAACCAACACAGAAGTACTTTAGTCTCTGGTATTCGGGCCGGCCGAGGTCTACCCTGGCAGGTATAACTCAAATGTGATGACTGCAACTGTGAATACACTCAGACATCTACATTTATAGTAAGTTTACACAACTGTACTTTATAGGGGTTCCTCCCTGCACAGACGGTGGCTTACCCCTGTATCACTTTATCTTCCTGCCCGAAGAGAGGGAAAAGTCAGTCTAAGGCTCAGAAGAAAGAGAAAGAAAGGAGAGAAAAGGAAAGAAGCAAATCTTCAAATCCGAAACAGTCGACTTAATTCGGTCTTGACCTGAAGATTTGAACAGTCTACTCGTAAGCCCCAATCTCAATCTCCTAGAACCAACTCTTCACCGGGACTAGTAGGTTCCAGACTTCAGTCACCCATTGTTTTGGAGAAAAGCTGATGATGTCCTTCATGGATGCATCTGCAGTCATAACAACTGGGTTGTCCTGTCGTCAGGCAGCCCTTCAGTCGGCCGGATTCCAAAGTCCGGGTCCGGCTTCGGCTGATGTCGCACTCCACCCGACGTCATCTCTGTTGGTCTTCGGGTATAAAAGCATCAGCCGACGCCATTTTCCTCAGTCTTTCTTGCCGCGTGGCGCCCGAAGCAGAAGCTGTTCGCAAGTGCCGGTCGGTCGGATCCAGAGATTACTTCTACCGAATACTACTTCGAAGACTTCTAAAGCTAAGTACCCTGTTGGGGACTCTTTCTTGCCTCAGCCGATGTCAGAAAAAGTTGACAATTGTTTAACCTGTGGGAAACAAATACCTCATAAAGATTTCCACTCTTACTGTCTGCCTTGTTTAGGCCCAGCCCACGACGTAGCAGCCTGTTCGGCCTGTGCTTCTTTCAACCGACGAACGCTTAGGCGTCGGTCGGAGTTTGCAGAACAGTTTTTCGGTTCTGATTTTGCGTACATTATGCCGTCGGATCCTCCGACTACCCAATCTACCAAAAAACGCAAAGATAAAGACCGACACTCGCGGTCTGCGGTTTTGGCCGAAACCATGGTTAAGCAAACCGCGAGTGTCTCGGTTTCGGCCGAAACCGAGAAAACTGATCAAAGTACAGCTGAACCTATTCCTACAACTGAGGCCCCTGCTACAACTCTTGAATCGACCTCAGAAACTTTACCCACTACGGTGGTTGACTTATCAGACACCATCCCCTTGGATGTCTCTACCCCAGCACGTGGTGCTACTAGGCCTCCAGCAGCCATGTCCATTAAGGCCTTCGCCAGGGCTAAAGCAGCCAAGACTACTAAAACAGTGCCTGTTAAACCCCCCCACATCCAGGCCCTCTTCTAGTTCTCAAATGCTTACTTTGGCAGAAGATTTAATTTCTTTAATTAGAGGATCTCAATCTCACCCAGACAGGGCCTCTCAGCCCCCAGAGAAGAGACCTAGGGCAGAGCCCCCTGAGCCAGTGTCCTCTGATGATTCTGCTGATGAATCAGACATAACTGACCAGCCAGAGGCTCCCTTCTCCAATTTTGAAGATTCTGATGCTGAAGAATCCATTCCAGCTGCTTCCCCACCAGAAGAATTCTCCTTTGGGGAAACCTTGCATGCCATGCGAGAACAGTTCCAATGGCAGCAACAGGATTTTTCAGACTCCAGAAAAAGACTTAGGACCTTTCTGCACCTCCCACAGCACAGGCCCTTAGCTATACCTCCTGTTCTCTCTCTGGTGGATGATGCTTTCAATGATGTTTGCTCCGCTCCAGATTCTTTACCCCCAGCCCCTGCCAAACCAGACAGATTTTACAGGGTGCCAGATACTCATCACCACCTTTACAAGGCCCCGCTTGCAGACCCAGAAACTATATCCCAGGGTCCCAAGGCAGTAGCCGCGACCACAGCTAAAAACCCTATTCCTTCTGAAAGGGAAGCAAGGTCGTTAGACAGATGGGGTAAAAAGGTCTACACTTCAGCTACTCTCTCAGCTAGAGCTTTAAACTGTCAGTTTCACATGATACAATACCAAGAGTTTATGCTTGATCAGTTAACTGAAAAACTAACCACTGATGAATCTCTTGATAAGAAATATGTATTAGAGATGGTAAATAACATACAACAGGTTAGCAACCATTCCTTAAAATGTGGCTATGATGCACTGGAGGCTTCATTTAGATCAGCCATGACAGGCACAGTGATAAGAAGGCATGCATGGCTAAAGGAACAAGCTTTACCGGATCATGTTAAAGCTAAGCTGCTAGATGCTCCTATGGACAAGACAAGTTTGTTTGGTACACCTGCCCAGCAGGTTATGAAGAAAATGGAAGAAAAGGCAAAATCTGTTCAAACTGTTAAAGATTTCTTGCAGGTTCAACCCCCAAGGTTTAGCAGAAACTGGCCTACCAAAAATTGGTCCTTTCCTGACTCCACAAAATTTCAAAGGGGCAGGAATAGACGTTCCAGAGGCAGAAACCAATCCAGAGGAGGTGCCTACAGAGGACGACAGTGGCAAGGTAACAACAGAGGCACAGACACAGCCACTGCCACTACATCAGCACAACCACAGTGACTTAACCCTAAATCCGCCTACCAGGGAACAAATAGCAGCTCCTCTAGGCGGAAAGTTAACCTTATTTTCAAAGAACTGGCACTACATAACAAAAGACAAGTGGATTTTACAAACCATAGATCAAGGTTACGGTTTCACTTCCACACTTTACCAGTCAAAGAGGAATGCCAAACCTACCTCCAAATCAAAAAACAGAGGCTCTACGCCAGATAATGGAGTTAGCAAACATGAGAGCTGTGGAAAGAGTGCCAACAACAGAGCAAGGAAAGGGTTCTATTCCAGACTATTCCTAGTTCCAAGAAAGGAAAAAGTTGGAGACCAATTCTCGACCTGTCCACCTTAAATACATACATCATTGTCCCAAAATTCAAAATGCTGACCCTACAGCAACTTCTTCCCATGCTGGGCAAGGAGTCTTGGCTGGTAACTCTAGATCTCAAGGAGGCATACCTGCACGTCCCCATTCGACCAATCTGCAGAAGATACCTCAGATTTCTTGCAGGATCAGAGCACTATCAATTCTCAGCATTGCCCTTTGGCTTATCTACTGCGCCCAGAGTATTCACAAAATGCCTGGCATCAGTAATCGCCCATTGCAGACTACAGGGAATTCAAATTTACCCATACCTGGACGACTGCCTGCTACAAGGGGACAACAAAAGCAAGCTGACAACAGATTTACAAAGGGTCATTTACTTGCTACAAGCACTGGGATACACAGTCAATTTACAAAAGTCAAGGCTGATACCATCCCAAACAAGGACATTGTTGGGCGCGGAATTGGACACAGTAAAACAAATGGCATTCCTGACTACAGAAAAACAAAAAGAACTTCCCCTTTACTTCTTGGCACTAACAAAACTGAACAAGTTAACAGCAAGAAAAGTACTGCAGGCCTTGGGCTTCATGGCATCATGCATAATCTTGGTTCCATTTGCCAGACTACATATGAGAAAACTACAGTGGTACCTAAAGAATTTATGGTCCCAACACAGGCACAGTCTAGAAACAGACATCCCACTAATTCCATGCTTAAAACAGGAGTTCCTATGGTGGGCTCAGGCATGCCAGTCAAACCCAGGCCTACCCTTTCGCAGATGTCAAGCAAGCCAGACCATCACAACAGACGCTTGAGACCTAGGATGGGGGGCCCACATGCTGGACAAATGCGTGCAAGGATTGTGGACACAGGATCAACTTCACCTGCACATCAACCTAAAAGAAATGCTGGCAGTAAAACTGGCAATCCAAAAGTTCAAACCATTTCTCAAAGAGGGCCAGTTGATGATAAGGACAGACAACACCACAGTCATGTGGTACATCAACAAACAGGGAGGCACTCATTCATACCCCTATGCAGAATGACCTTGGAGCTGTGGACCCTGGCACTCAGCTACAACATCCAGTTACAGGCAATATTTGTACCGGGGAAAGACAATACTCTAGCAGACATATTAAGCAGAACCACTTCGGATGCCCACGAATGGAAGCTGCACCCGGACATCTTCAAGACCATCTCAAAGAAATGGGGAATGCCACAGATAGACCTATTCGCATCACCTCTCAATCACCAGCTCAAACATTCTGCACAAGGACATTCCACCCACTAGCATGGAAAGTGGATTCGCTCTCCTTCAACTGGAAAGGCCTAACAACATATGCATTCCCACCTCTTCCTTTGATACACAAGGTACTACTGAAAATCAAGGAAGAACGTCCAAGGATAATCCTGATAGCTCCGAACTGGCCAAGACAACACTGGTACCCACTACTGAGGAGCATGTCTCGAACAATATGTGGCCAATACCCTGATGCCTTTGATGTTAACTCAGAACAACTACAGCATCATACATCCAAACCTAAAACGTTGCAACTGACTGCATGGAACATCACATAGCAGCAGCTAATCCAGAACTTTCCCAAAGAGTTAAAGACATTATTCTTGAAGCACGCAGACCTTCAACAAGAAGGAACTATGCTGGAAAATGGAAAAGGTTTGTCATTTGGAGTACGGAAAGAGGAAAAGATGTGTCAAACATAGATATGCCTAACATTCTGGAGTATCTGGCGAACTTCTTCATTCAGGCCTGTCCTACTCCTCCATCAAGATACATGCATCAGCTATTTCAGCAGAATACAGCTTTGATCCACCTGTTTTTTCGCACCCTTTGCTCAGGCAGTTCCTCAGAGGAATCAAGAATGTAAAACCTCCAAGGAAACCACCATTACCAGCTTGGGATTTAAACTTTGTGCTAGAAAAGTTGACACTATCACCCTTTGAACCAGCAGCAACAGCAGACCTACAACACCTGTCATGGAAAACTGCTTTCCTACTGGCAATTACTTCAGCAAGGAGGGTTTCAGAACTACAGGCCCTAATGGCAGTGCAACCCTTCCTAATCTTCCACCAAGATAGTGTCCATGAGGACTAATCCTACATTTATGCCCAAGGTGGTATCCAGAGTGTCTTTAAACCAGGCAATCCACCTACCTACCTTCTTTCCCAACCCACAAAACAGAGGGGAAAGAATACTGCATACCTTGGATGTACATAGACAGCTATGCTACTACTTGGACAGAACAAAAAATAGCAGAAAGACTGACCAACTTTTTGTAGCCTATGCAACAGGAAGGGAAGGAAAAGCTATTTCCAAACAGACAATCTCCAAATGGATAGGAAATTGCATACGATTCTGTTACTCCTTCCATGGAAAACCAATTCCACAGAACATAAGACCTCATTCTACAAGGGCAACAGCCACTACCACAGCCTTCTTACGAGTGGCAACCAAAGACATTATTGAGGCGGCTACTTGGACCTCCGTGCATACATTTGCCAAGCATTATAATTTGCCTCTATATTCCAGATCCCGAGCAGGGTTTGCCACTGCTGTACTGCAAGGGATCCTAAACACACCATAATCTACTTTTATCCTCCTCCCCTAGTTGGCTATGGTATTCTACCCAGTTGTTATGACTGCAGATGCATCCATGAAGGACGTAGTACAGTTTTGTACCTACCATAAATGTAGATGTCCGAACTGGATAGCATCTGCAGTCAGGATTACCCTCCCTCCTTCCCCTCTGTGGTACTCCTAGGGTGTTTACCCTACTAATAGCTAGCTGTTGGGGGGGGAGTCTTTTATGGTGTATTTGTTTGTATATATGTACATACATGCTCATTGTTGTGTTTACCTCTATCTATTTGGAAACATTGGCATCTATCCAAATTTTAGCCTGCAAGAGGGCTACTGGCATCTGGGGCAAGAAACACTGAGGAAAATGGCGTCGGCTGATGCTTTTATACCCGAAGACCAACAGAGATGATGTCGGGTGGAGTGCGACATCAGCCGAAGCCGGACCCGGACTTTGGAATCCGGCCGACTGAAGGGCTGCCTGACGACAGGACAACCCAGTTGTTATGACTGCAGATGCTATCCAGTTCGGACATCTACATTTATGGTAGGTACAAAACTGTACTTTCATCGTGTTTCACTGTTGCAGTCATTACTCTTGGGTTATCCTGCTGGCAGGCTACCCACAGTTGGCCTGAATTCCAAAGTCCTGGTCTGGCGTCGGCTGCTGTTGCCTCTTCCCTGATGTCAGTGCGCTAGGGGCATAAAAGAAGCAGCCGACGCTATTTTCTTCAGTCTTTCTTGCCGCGCAGTGCCCAAAGCAAAAGCAGTTCGCAAGTGCCGGTCGGCCGACTCCTGAGATATTCAAATCCGAATTTCAGAACCGAAGTCTTCATTAAAGCTAAGTACCCCGTTGGGGAAACTTATTTCTTGCTCCAGTCCGATGTCAGAAAAAGTTAACAATTGTATTTCTTGTGGGAAGCAAATACCTCATAAGGATTTTCATTCTTACTGTATTCTTTGCCTAGGCCCTGATCACAACGTTGCTAGCTGTAGGTTTTGTGCTAGATTTAACCAACGCACTATTAAGCATTGGTTCGATTTTGCATTTCATTACTTTGGCCGAAGATTTAATTATATAATGCAGTCGGAACAGACGACGACCGGAGTTTACAAAAAACGCAAGGAAAAGGATAGGCATACAAGGTCCAAAACCGATGACGAAACCTCCGTTAGGCCAATCGCTGGTTCGCCGGCTGTCAGTGAGGCGCTTCCACAGTCCCTGGTGCCTGCTACCTCAGAGCCGCAAGCCACTTCAGAATCCCACATGGAGCCGACTGAGCCTCTGGATATTTAAGGTATTGGACACTCAGAAATCATTCCCTCAGATGGGTCCGGAGCCGCTGAGCAGGCATCGGCTTCTAAGGGTGTCTTCAAACCTACACAGTTGTATGTTAAACCATCTTCAAAGACTAAAGCTGCTCTAAAGACAAAGAAACAAGTACAGCATTCTCCTTCTCAAGCTTCCATGCCTAAAAAACAGATGCTTAAAATGGCCGAAGACCTAATTACTATGATCAGGGGTTCCCATCCCCCTCCTGATAAGAGGCCTAGGCAAGAGACAGAATATGATTCTTCTGATCAGGTTTCTATTTCCTCTGATTACTCTTCTGAACAGGATTATTCTATACCTCCCTATAAGGACTCTGATGCTGAAGAATCCTTTCCTTCAGCCTCACCTCCTGAGGATTATTCTCTTAGGGAAACCCTGCATACCATGAGGGAGCATTTCCACTGGGAGAGCCAAGATTACTCTGAATCTAAGAAAAGAGTCAAAGACTGTCTGCTACTTCCTCAGCAGAGGCCCCTTGCTATTCCACCTGTTGTAGAGATTGTAGATGTATTTTCAGAGTCCGGACTGTCCCCTGACTCTTTGCCTCCTGCACCTGCTAAGCCAGACAGATACTACAGGGTCCCAGATTCTCATAAATTTCTATATAACCCCCCCCCCCCCCCCCCCCGCTGACCCAGAAACTATATCTCAGGGTCCCAAGGGAGTCAAGGCTTCCACTGCAAAAAAACTCTGTCCCTCCGATAGGGATTCTAGGGCACTGGACAGATGGGGGGGGGGTACACTTCTGCTACCTTGGCTGTAAGGGCTTTAAATTGTCAGTTTCATATGCTTAAATATCAGCAATACTTAATATCACCGCTTAAACAGAAAATGTTGACAAATTCTGAAGGTTCAGAGAACAAGGAAATGCAGAATTTATTGCATGCAGCTGAACAAGTGGGAAAGCATACTTTGCAATGTGGTTATGATTCACTTGAGGCCTCTTGCAGGGCCGCTGTTACAGGTTCTGTTATTAGAAGGCATGCTTGGTTAAAGGAACAGAATCTGCCTGACCATGTTAAAACAAATTTATTAGATGCCCCATTACAGCATGGTACTTTGGTGCTAAAGCAGAAGAGGTGTTGAAGAAAATAAGGGATAAAGCTAAATCCATGCAGACAGTTAAGGATTTCTTACAGGTACAGCCACCTAGATTTAGCAGGAACTGGCCTTCAAAAAATTGGTCATATCCAGTGTCAGACAGGCCACAAAGAGGCAGATACATACGCCCCAGAGGCAGATTTCAGCCCCAAGGCTCATACAGGCCTAAACAATGGGGTTCTCCTACCTCCAAAAGCGGAGAAGACAAATCGCAACCTTACAGGAAACAGTCCCAATGACTTTCCCCTGCCAGATCCTAGCACTTTTCTTTTGGCATCCCCCTTAGGGGGAAAATTAGCACTTTTTACATCAAATTGGCAAATGGTTACCCAAGACAAATGAGTCTTGAACATAGTGTCCCAAGGCTACAGGTTCCATTTTCACACCCTACCAAGGGCAAAAGGTATGTCAACCTGCCACAGTCAATGGGCAGAGGCACAAAAGCAAATTACAGCCCTCATGGACATGAGGGCCATACAAGTACCACAACAAGAGCAGGGGCAAGGATTTTACTCCAGACTTTTCTTAGTGCCCAGAAAGGACAAAACCTGGAGACCAATACTGGACCTGTCTATACTAAACACGTTTCTTGAGGTTCCAAAATTAAAGATGTTGACTCTACAGCAGCTACTGCCCATGCTGGGCAAGAAGGCTTGGCTCGTAACTCTGGACCTAAGAGACCTACCTGCATGTCCCAATCAGACAGTCTTGCAGAAGATACCTCAGATTCATAGCTGGCTCAATGCACTACCAATTCTCTGCACTGCCCTTTGGCTTATCTACTACGCCCAGGGTCTTCACGAAATGCCTGGCACCAGTAATTGCATTTTGCAGTCAAAGAGGAATTTAAATATATCCTTACTTGGACGACTGCCTTATTCGAGCAGAGAACAAAGACATTCTTCTAAAGCATCTGGCGTTTGTAAAAAGATTACTAATTTGCCTAGGGTACACAGTAAACGAAAAGAAATCAAAACTAGTGCCCTCTCAAGAGATGATATTCCTGGGTGCAAGCTTAAATACAACTGCCCAGATGGCTTATCTCACGCCAGGCAAACAAAAGCAACTGACTTCTTGCGTCACAAAATTGGCAACAAAGACCCAGTTATCTGCAAGGAAAATCCTGCAGGCTTTGGGCTTCATGGCATCCTGCATTCTACTAATTCCATATGCCAGACTGCATATGAGGGAATTTTAGTGGTATCTAAAAGTGTTTGGACTCAGCATTGCCTCAGCTTGGAGACAGTAATTACACTCATTCCCTGCCTACAACAGGAGTTTCGATGGTGGGCAGAGGTCTGCCATTCTCTTTACCCACAGCCAGACAGACACTGACAACGGATGCATCAGATTATGCCTGGGGGGCCCATATGGCAGAAAAATGTATTCAGGGCACATGGCCTGCAAACCAGAAGCATCTTCACATCAATCAAAAAGAGATGCTAGCTGTTCAGAATGCCCTGACAGCTTTCAAAGACCTACTTCATCCAGGACAGCTACTGATAAAGACAGACAATACTACAGTCATGTGGTACACACGCAGGGAGGTACACATTCCTACCCCCTATGCAGACAAGCAATGACCTTATGGGACACAGCATTGACTTATCAAGTTCATCTGCAAGCCCAATTCCTGCCAGGAAAAACAAATACTCTGGCAGACGAACTAAGCAGAAACCTCATGGATCCCCACGAGTGGAAACTCGATCCACAAGTCTTCAGCATGATAAGGAAATGAGGATGCCCAGACATAGATCTATTTGCCTCCCCCTCACAACTGCCAATTAGAGATTTTGCACACGGATTTATCACAAACAAGCACGGAAAGTGGACGCCCTAGCCTTCAGCTGGAAAAAGCTAACAGTATATGCCTTTCCTCCAATGCCGCTCCTTCCCAGGGTACTCCTAAAGGTCAGACAAGAGAAGCCAAAGTGATACTGATTGCACCAGACTGGCCACGCCAGCACTGGTACCCAGTCCTGAAGAGCTTGTCTCAAGGTCCAGCATGGATATTGCCTCAAACTTCTCACTTGCTGACCTAACAAAACAATCAGATCCTACGCAGCCAACTCGGGACCTTAAATCTGGCAGTATGGCGGATAATGTAGCCATTCAGAGCACTTTTCTTTCAAAAGCTATTATGGATGTTATCTTGGAGGCCAGGAGGCCCATTACCAGAAAATTTTATGCAGAAAAATGGAAGAGATTCTGTACTTAGAACAAGGCATTGACACATATGTACCAAATATCCCTCAGATTTTACAATACCTAACTGAGATGCTGGACAAAGGCCTTTTTTTTTCATCAATTAAGATGCATGCTTCTGCCATTTCAGCCCATTACAATACGGAACCACCCATTTTTTCTCATCCTTTAATAAGGCAGTACCTCAGAGGGGCCAAAAACATCAGGCCTCCAAGGAGAGCACCAGTTCCAGCATGGGACCTCAATTATGTCTTTGAAAAACTCACACTGCCTCCTTTTGAGCCAGCCTCATCAGTGGATATAAAATTTTTATCCTGGGAAACAGCTCTGTTCCTAGCAATCACCTCTGCAAGATGAGTATTGGAGTTACAAGCACTCATGGCTGTGGAACCTTTTATCATTTTTCATCCAGAATGGGTTTCTCTGAGGACAAACCCAACATTTATGCCTAAGGTGGTGTCCAGTGTGGCCCTCAACCAAACCATTCACTTGACTACCTTTTATCCAAACCCACAGAACAAGGGTGAGAAAATTCTGCGTTCTTTGGACATACATAGACTGCTACGCTTCTACTTGGACAGAACTAAAGCTTTCAGAAATACTGAGCAACTTTTAGTGTCATATGCTACAGGATCACAAGGAAAGGCCGTCTCAAAACAGAGCATTTCTAAATGGATAGGCCATTGCATCCGTTTCTGCTATTCTCAGCATGGACAATCAGTGCCTAAGGGCATTAGGCCTCATTCTACCAGAGCAGCAGCCACTTCAGCAGCCTTCTTCAGATGAGGAGTACCAATCAAAGACATTTTAGAGGCTGCAACTTGAGTTCAGTGCACACCTTTACAAAGCACTACCACTTACTCTTTACTCTAAATCCAGAGCAGGCTTTGCCACTGCAGTTCTGCAGGGCCTCGTAGCCTCTCCAAATCCTATTTAGCCCAGCCACCCATCCTCAGCTTTGAGATTCAACCCAAGAGTAATGACTGCAACAGTGAAACACGATCATAGTACAGTTGTGTACCTACCATAAATGTAGATGTTCGAGTGTATTCATTGTTGCAGTCCAGGTTACCCACCCACCATCCCCCTTTTCTTTGCTGGGAATTATCTGTACTTATCTATCTTATACAACCTATGTGGTGTATTTGCTGGTAGATGAAGGAAATGTTATTTCTGTGCATGCATACTTATTGGCATAATTTTCAGCCTTCCAGTTTGGGGGCACCTGGCATCTGGGGCAAGAAAAACGGAAGAAAATGGCGTTGGGTGCTTCTTTTATGCCCCTGGTGCACTGACGTCAGGGAAGAGGCGATAGCAGCTGATGCCGCACCAGGACTTTGGGATTCAGGCCGACTGTGGGTAGCCTGCCAGCACGATAATCCAAAAGTAATGACTGCAACAATGAATACACTCTAACATCTACATTTATGGTAGGTACACAAGTGTACTTTCTTGACCTCCTTCAGTAGCATCTTCCTCTTGATCATCTGGAAGTCTTAGAATTTGATGTCGACAAGATAATGATGAAATTTGAGGTTACAGGTACATTTTGGGATTATTCTGGCACCATACCCTGGGAAGGTACCGAGTGCTGGCCATCTTACTCCCCACCATACAAGAGTCTACATCTATCCAACCCTTCACTTTTGGTTTATTGGAACCGATTGCAACCATAGATGTTCTTTTATTCCCATGTTGCAGTGTTCTTACTGTGGGATTTTCTGTCTCGGGCGACCTGAACGTCAGCCCCTATACAAAAACTCAAGCCTTGTTGTTGTAGGTTTGTGGGACATCACATGTAGGGCCTTAAACCAGGGGCCTTAAATGTGACGTCTGTACGCACACACCTCAGAACTTTTCTGCTGCAGTCGAACATCATATAGATCGCATCGCTTCTCTACTGTCAAGACGTCCAAATCGAAGTACTCCATTAAAGATTTTGTTCTTTTACTATTACTTGAGCCTGATTTCCTGACTTCCGTTTAGCCGATGTCCGCCAAATAGGGTAAATGCCAATGTAGAACCCAAATTCCACTTAAAGACTTGCACGGCCATTGCGTTTTTTGCCTAGGTCTGAAACGCCACCATACCTCCTGTCCCATTTCCTAGTCATTCGTCCCAATGACTCTTGGAAGCCGTATGCCTGCCCTTAATCTTTACTTAGAAAACCAGAGGCTAAAAAAGTTGGCACTTAGGATGGATCCCAAGTTGCCTGCTAGGGTGGAACCACCACAGAAAAAGGCTAATATTCCTCTCCCTCTCTGCTATCGGACGACCCACCAGCCGCCATTCTAGGGGTTGAGAGTTGTTTGCTAGAACCATCTACTTCACCGATTCCCCTTGAGGAAATCGTTGCTGAGGTGCTCCTAGCATGTTGGCAGAGATTGCTCAGACGACTGTTTCAACCAAAGTCGAGGGGCAAACAAGTTCCACCAGAAACTCGACTAGAATGCCAGAATCTGAGGCCCCAGCCATACCTCAGGCCCCAGAAACTAGGCCTTCTCCCAAGACTGCTTCTTTGAAAAGGAAGCAAAAAACTAAACCCTCGTCTCCTCCTCCTGAAGGATTACCTGACTGTCAGTCTTTCACTCATTCTCTAATGCAGACCTTTATGGCTCTTAGGCCCTCGGCCTCCTCTCCTTTTACAATCCCTGTCCTTATCGTAAGGCCTGCCTCAGCTACTTCTGATGTTCTTTGTGTTTCACTGTTGCAGTCATCACACTTAGGTTGTCTGCCTGCAGGTAGCCCTCATTTGGCCCGAATACCAGAGTCTTGTGATTTGTGTCAGATGCTGTTACCTCTTCCAGGATGTCAGGGGTATAAAACTTGCAGTGGACACCATTACATCAGCTTTTCT
This sequence comes from Protopterus annectens, assembly GCF_019279795.1. NCBI lineage: Eukaryota > Metazoa > Chordata > Ceratodontiformes > Protopteridae > Protopterus > Protopterus annectens. The sequence continues at coordinate 130,431,625 of NC_056751.1, forward strand.
TGCCGATCGCAGCCCGAAGCAGTTCGCAAGTGCTGGTCAGCCGCTACCTGACATTTTTGTTATTCGAGTTTCAGACCTGAAGTCTTCTAAAGCTATGTACCCCGTTAGGGATCCTTTTTTCTTGCTCTAACCGATGTCAGAAAAAGTTAATAATTGTCTTGACTATGGAAAGCAAATAACTCTGAGATTTTCATTCTTACTGCTTTACGTGTTTAGGCCCAGACCACAGCGTTCATCACTGTCAGTTTTGTGCTCTGTTCAATGCCCAAAGTATTCGTCTTTGGGCTATCTTTGTCGCTAAATTCTTTTGCTGTCATTCTTCGTATTCCGAAATGGCTTTGATAAGCCATCTGACTACCGATCTTTCCGAAAAACGTAAGGATAAAGACAGACAGACTGCATTGATCCAAAACTGCCGGCGGTGCTTTTGTTAAGCTAGTCGCCAGTTCGCTTGTACTCAGTGAGGTGCTTTCCGCTGCCCCTGATACCTGCTTCTACAGATTCGCAGGCCTCTACTGACACCCATTCGGAGTCCGGTATGCTGCGAGATGCTTTTTCGACTATGGAACCTGCGGTCTCCACCTTGAATGGGTCTGGAGACGCTGTGCAGGCAGTGGCTTCTGAGGGTGTATTCCGACCTTCCAATGTTTGTAATAAACAGACTACTTCATTTTTTAATAAAACTTTCGAATTTCACAGGCCTACAGTTTGCACTACGCCTACGAAACCGACGACCAAAGTGCATTCTCAAGTTCCCATGCCACAGAAACAAATGCTTAGAATGGCTGAAGACCTTACTCCTTTAATTAGAGGAAGCCAGCCAGCCTTCCCTCTCTAAAAGACAATTGATTTTCCTTCTGATTCTGCAGATCATGAATCCAATGAGTCTGATCCCTCAGATTTACCAGGACATACCTTTGTCTACCTATGAGGATTCAGATGCAGAGGATTCCATTCCCTCTGCCTCCCCTCCAGAGGACTTTTCTTTCGGTGGAACCCTGCATACCCTCAGAAAGCATTTCTGCTGGGAGTGCCAGGACTACCCACAGTCCAAAAAGAGACTCTGAATTTTTAAACTTGCCTCAGCACAGGCCTCTAGCAATCCCCCCTGATGTCCTTCATGGATGCATCTGCAGTCATAACAACTGGGTTGTCCTGTCGTCAGGCAGCCCTTCGGTCGGCCGGATTCCAAAGTCCGGGTCCGGCTTCGGCTGATGTCGCACTTCACCCGACGTCATCTCTGCTGGGCTTCGGGTATAAAGGCATCAGCCGACGCCATTTTCTTCAGTCTTTCTTGCCGCGTGGCGCCCGAAGCAGAAGCTGTTCGCAAGTGCCGGTCGGTCAGATCCAGAGATTACTACTACCGAATACTACTTCGAAGACTTCTAAAAGCTAAGTACCCCGTTGGGGACTCTTTCTTGCCTCAGCCGATGTCAGAAAGTCAATAACTGTTTAACTTGTGGGAAACAAATACCTCATAAAGATTTCCACTCTTACTGTTTGCCTTGTTTAGGCCCAGACCACGACGTAGCAGCCTGTTCGGCCTGTGCTTCTTTCAACCGACGAACACTTAGATGTCGGTCGGAGTTTGCTGAACAGTTTTTCGGCTCTGAATTTGCGTACATTATGCCGTCGGATCCTCCGACTACCCAAATTATTAAAAAACGCAAAGAAAAAGACCGACACTCGCGGTTTCGGCCAAAACCATGGTTAAGCAAACCGCGAGTGTCTCGGTTTCGGCCGAAACCGAGAAAACTGATCAGAGTACAGCCGAATCAATGACTACTACTGAGGTTCCGGTTACCTTACTTGAATCGGCCTCAGAAATTTTACCTACTACAGTGGTTACTAGTGACTTATCAGATACCATCCCTTTGGATGTCTCTACCCCAGCACGTGGTGCTGCTAGGCCTCCTGCAGCCATGTCTATTAAGGCCTTCGCCAGGGCTAAAGCAGCCAAATCTACTAAGTCAGTGCCTGTTAAACCCCCCTCAACCAGGCCCACTTCTAGTGCACAAATGCTTACTCTGGCAGAAGATTTAATATCCTTAATTAGGGGATCTCAATCTCACCCAGACAGGGCCTCTCAGCCCCCAGAAAGAGACCTAGAGCAGAGCCCCTCGAGCCTGTGTCCTCTGATGATTCTGCGGAAGACTCAGATATTACAGACCAGCCAGAGGCTCCTTTCTCCAATTTTGAGGACTCAGATGCTGAAGAATCCATTCCAGCTGCTTCCCCACCAGAAGAATTCTCCTTTGGGGAAACCTTACATGCCATGAGAGAACATTTCCAATGGCAGGAACAGGATTGTTCAGACTCCAGAAAAAGACTTAGGACCTTTCTGCACCTACCACAACACAGGCCCTTAGCTATACCTCCTGTCCTCTCTGTTGTGGACGATGCATTTAATGATGTTTGCACTGCACCAGATTCTTTACCTCCAGCACCTGCCAAACCAGATAGATTTTACAGGGTGCCAGACACTCATCATCACCTATACAAGGCCCCTCTTGCAGACCCCGGAACTATATCCCAGGGCCCTAAGGCAGTAGCCTCAACCACAGCAAAAAACCCTATTCCTTCTGAAAGGGAAGCCAGGTCTTTAGACAGATGGGGCAAAAAGGTTTACACCTCTGCTACTCTCTCAGCAAGAGCTTTAAACTGTCAGTTTCACATGATACAATACCAAGAGTTTATGCTTGATCAGTTAACTAAAAGCTATCCTCTGATGACTCTATAGAGAAGAAAAATCTATTAGAAATGGTAAATAACATACAACAGGTTAGTAACCATTCCTTAAAATGTGGCTATGATGCACTGGAGGCTTCATTTAGATCAGCCATGACTGGCACAGTGATAAGAAGACATGCATGGCTGAAAGAACAAGTTTTACGGATCATGTTAAAGCTAAGTTATTAGATGCTCCTATGGATAAGACCAGTTTGTTTGGTACACCTGCCCAGCAGGTAATGAAGAAAATGGAAGAAAAGGCAAAATCTGTACAAACGGTTAAAGATTTCTTGCAGGTTCAGCCCCAAGGTTTAGCAGGAACTGGCCTGCCAAAAATTGGTCCTTTCCTGACTCCACAAGATCCCAAAGGGGCAGGAATAGACGTTCCAGAGGCAGAAATCAATCCAGAGGGCGTGCCTACAGAGGACGACAGTGGCAAGGTAATAACAGAGCCACAGGCACAGCCACTACCACTACAACAGGGCAATCACAGTGACTTGTTTCTAACTCCGCCTACCAGTGAACAAATAGCAGCACCCTTAGGCGGAAAATTAACCTTATTTTCAAAGAACTGGCACTATATCACAAAAGACAAGTGGATTTTGCAAACCATAGACCAAGGTTACGGTTCCACTTCCACACTATACCAGTCAAAGAGGAATGCCAAACCTACCTCCAAATCAAAAAACAGAAGCTCTACAGCAGATAATGCAATTAACAAAGATGAGAGCTGTGGAAAGAGTACCAATAACAGAACCAGGCAAAGGATTCTACTCCAGACTATTCCTAGTTCCAAGAAAGGAAAAAAGTTGGAGACCTATTCTCGATCTGTTCACCTTAAACACATACATCATTGTCCCAAAATTCAAGATGCTGACCCTACAGCAACTTCTTCCCATGCTGGGCAAGGAGTGTTGGCTGGTAACTCTAGATCTCAAGGAGGCATACCTGCACGTCCCCATTCGACCAATTTGCAGAAGATACCTCAGATTTCTTGCAGGATCAGAGCACTACCAATTCTCAGCATTGCCCTTTGGCTTATCTACTGCGCCCAGAGTATTCACAAAATGCCTGGCATCAGTAATCGCCCACTGCAGACTACAGGGAATCCAAATTTATCCATACCTGGACGACTGCCTGCTACAAGGGGACAACAAAAGCAAGCTGACAACAGATTTACAAAGGGTCATTTACTTGATACAAGCACTGGGATACACAGTCAATTTGCAAAAATCAAGGCTGATTCCATCCCAAACAAGGACATTCTTGGGCGGAATTGGACACAGTAAAACAAATGGATTCCTAACTGCAGAAAAACAAAAAGATCTCCCTCTTTACTTCTTGGCACTAACAAACCACAGCAAGCTAACAGCAAGAAAAGTTCTACAGGCCTTGGGCTTCATGGCATCATGCATAATCTTGGTTCCACATGCCAGACTGCATATGAGAAAACTACAGTGGTACCTAAAGAATTTATGGTCCCAACACAGGCACAGCCTAGAAGCAGAAATTCCGCTAATTCCATGCCTAAAACAGGAGTTCCTATGGTGGGCTCAAGCATGCCAGTCAAACCCAGGCTTACCCTTTCACAAATATCAAGCAAGCCAAACCATCACAACAGGCGCCTCAGACCTAGGATGGGGGCTCACATGCTGGACAAATGCATAAGGATTGTGGGCCAGGACCAACTTCACCTGCACATCAACCTAAAAGAAATGCTGGCAGTAAAACTGGCAATCCAAAAATTCAGACCATTTCTCAAAGAAGGCCATTTGATGTTAAGGACAGACAACACCACAGTCATGTGGTACATCAACAAACAGGGAGGCACTCATTCATACCCCTATGCAGAATGACTTTGGACCTTTGGAACCTGGCACTCAGCTACAACATCCAGTTACAAGCAATGTTTGTACCGGAAAGGAGAACACTCTAGCAGACATGTTAAGCAGAACCACCTCGGATGCTCACGAATGGATGCTACACCGACATCTTCAAGACCATCGCAAAGAAATGGGGAATGCCACAGATAGATCTATTCGCTTCCCCTCTCAACCACCAGCTCAAAAAATTCTGCACAAGGACATTCCATCCACTTGCATCGAAAGTGGATTCGCTCTCCTTCAGCTGGAAAGGCCTAACAGCATATGCATTCCCACCTCTTCCCTTGATACACAAGGTATTACAAAAATCAAGGAGGAACGTCCAAGGATAATCCTGATAGCTCCAAACTGGCCAAGACAACACTGGTACCCATTGCTGAAGAGCATGTCTCGGGACAAAATGTGGTCAATACCCTGATGCCTTTGATGTTAACTCAGAACAACTACAGCATCATGCATCCAAACCTAAAACGTTGCAGCTGACTGCATGGCACATCACATAGCAGCAACTATTCCAGATCTCTCCCAAAGGGTTAAAGACATTATCCTTGAAGCCCAGACCTTCAACAAGAAGGAACTATGCAGGGAAATGGAAAAGGTTTGTCATTTGGAGTGCTGAAAGAGGGAAGGATGTGTCGAATATAGATATGGCTAACATTTTGGAGTACTTGGCAGAGCTACTACATACAGGCCTGTCCTATTCCTCCATCAAGATACATGCATCAGCTATTTCAGCAGAATACAGCTTTGATCCACCTGTCTTCTCACATCCTCTACTCAGGCAGTTCCTCAGAGGGATCAAGAATGTAAAACCTCCTAGGAAACCACCACTGCCAGCTTGGGATTTGAACTTTGTGCTAGAAAAGTTGACACTTGCACCTTTTGAACCAGCAGCAACAGCAGACCTACAGCATCTTTCATGGAAAACTGCTTTCCTACTGGCAATAACCTCAGCAAGGAGTGTTTCTGAACTTCAGGCCCTAATGGCAGTACAACCCTTCCTAATCTTCCACCAAGACAGAGTGTCCATGAGGACTAATCCTACATTTATGCCTAAGGTGGTATCCAGAGTGTCCCTAAACCAGGCAATCCACCTACCTACCTTCTTCCCCAACCCACAAAACAGAGGGGAAAGAATGCTGCATACCTTGGATGTACACAGACAGCTATGCTACTACCTGGACAGAACAAAAGGTAACAGAAAAACAGACCAGCTTTTTGTAGCCTATGCAACAGGAAGGGAAGGAAAAGCAATTTCCAAACAGACAATCTCCAAATGGATAGGAAATTGCATACGATTCTGTTACTCCTTCCATGGAAAACCAATTCCACAGAACATACGACCTCATTCTACAAGAGCAACAGCCACTACCACAGCCTTCTTACGAGGAGTGGCAACCAAGGACATTATTGAGGCGGCTACTTGGACCTCCGTGCATACATTTGCCAAGCATTATAATTTACCTCTGTATTCCAGATCCCGAGCAGGGTTTGCCACTGCTGTACTGCAAGGGATCCTAACCACTCCATAATCTATTCTTCCTCCTCCCTAGTTGGCTATGGTATTCTACCCAGTTGTTATGACTGCAGATGCATCCATGAAGGACATAGTACAGTTTTGTACCTACCATAAATGTAGATGTCCGAACTGGATAGCATCTGCAGTCAGGATTACCCTCCCTCCTTCCCTCTATGGTACTCCTAGGGTATTTACCCTCCTAATAGCTAGCTGGTGGGGAGTCTCTTATGGTGTATTTGTTTGTATATATGTACATACATGCTTATTTTTTGTGTTTGCCTTCTATTCTTTGGGAAACATTGGCATTTTTACCCAAAATTTAGCCTTCCAAGAGGGCAACTGGCATCTGGGGCAAGAAACACTGAAGAAAATGGCGTCGGCTGATGCCTTTATACCCGAAGACCAGCAGAGATGACGTTGGGTGAAGTGCGACATCAGCCGAAGCCGGACCCGGACTTTGGAATCCGGCCGACCGAAGGGCTGCCTGACGACAGGACAACCCAGTTGTTATGACTGCAGACGCTATCCAGTTCGGACATCTACATTTATGGTAGGTACAAAACTGTACTTTTTGGAAATTGTAGATGATGTCTTCATGGAATCCAGTCTTACCCCTGTTACTTTGCCACCAGCTGCTAGAAAGCCTGACTGGTATTAGAGTATCCGACTCTCTCAAATTTTTATTTAAAAATCCCACTACGTTTCCAGAGACCATTTATAGGTTCATAGGTAGGTACTAGGCTATCGGCCCAAGGGCCTATGTAAGCCTAGCCAACAAGGTTCCCTGGCTTACGCCACCTAAGAAAGTTATTTTCCTGTGCCACTGTCGAGCAGAGACACAGAAGTGATCCCCGGGGTGTATTTCCTATTTCCCATCCACTCATCAAGATTTTTCTTGAACTTGAAGAGTGCTAATGAATAACTTTGCTTGACCTAGATGAGTAGCCTGTTCCAGAGTATGGGAAGTCTCTGGGATAGGAATCTATCCCTCCAGCATGTCCTGTTTATTGTGGTGACAAGGCTTAGGTCCCTAGAGCATGTAGCTCGGAGGGATTGGGATTTCTTTAGGTGTAGCATGTCCAACAGCTCTGGGTTTGATGCAGCTTTATATGTTAGGCAGAGATCACCTCGGAGTAGGTGATATGCTGCAGAGTAAAGCTGGAGTTTTTTGAGACGGTCAGTGTAGGGCATTTGTTTGAGTCCAGTAATCCTCTTTGTGAGGTACTTCTGTGGCCTTTCCAGCTGCTGAAGATGTCTTGTGAGGTACATTCCAAAAGGGGCGTTGTACTCTATAATGGGTCTAATGAGTGTCGAGTAGAGGGGAGGATGACCTCTTTTTCCTGGATGAGAACCCTTTTATGATGAGGTGTGCCATGTAGAAGGACTTCCTGACTACTGTGGCGATGTGACTATCAAAGGAGAGACTACTGTCCACCTGGGTCCCAAGGTCTCTTATCACGCATTCGGTGTTAAGTAGATTGCTTCCTTTGCGGTAGTTCATGGGTACAGAGTTTTTACCAAAGGGGATGACACTGCACTTTTTGGCATTGAGCTTGAGGCCATGGCTCTGACACCAGGCATCTGTCTCAGAGAAGCCCTTTTGTAGGATATTCACATCATTTGGGGACTTGACTATGGCTACTAGTTTGCAGTCATCTGCGAACTTCGTTAGCCAGAGGCCTTCTGTGTTAGCCTGTACTTCAGAGAAGTAGATACCAAACAGGAGCGGTCCCAGGACGGAACCCTGTGGTACTCCACTTGTCATTGGTTTGAGGTCAGATTTGGAGTCTGCAACTTTTACAGTGTGTGTTCTGTCAGTGAGCCAGTTGGCAGCCCATCTTGTGACGTAGGGATTTATGCCTAGTTTATTAAGTTTAGCTGTAATTCCAGAAAGGGGGATGGTGTTGAAAGCCTTGGCGAGGTCAAGATGGGCTGTGTGAACCACCTTATCCTCATCTACGGCTTTGATGACTGCCTCAAAGAAGTCGATCAGGTTCAGGAGGCATGATCTGCCTTTCACAAACCTGAACTGGGTGGGATCCAGAGTTTGGAGGTTACCATTGTCTTTGAGTTCCATGATGATACGTTCCATGGCCTTGCAGACCAGGCTCGTCAGGCTAAATAGGTCTATAGTTCCTGGGATCAGTGGTGGCTCCCCCTTTGTGGAGTGGGATAACTGTTGCTGTGTGCCATTCAGTGGGCACAAAGCCTGATGCGAGGCTATAATTGAACATGGTGCTTGAGAGGAGCCAGTTCATTCTGAAGTTTGTCTAAAACGCAGCCTGGGATGTTGTCCTGTCTCATGGATGCTGTGTTTTTGGCTTTAGAGAGTGCAGCTTTCACCTGCGTAGTTGTGATTACAGAGACTCTGCATTCTTCCTGTATAGATATGGGCCCTTTAGGGGGTGGGGGTGGGGGTAAAGTTAGCACTGAACCTATCTGCCAGGATGTTGGCATTATCAGTTGGTTCTGTAATTTTCGTGCCTTTGTGCTGCAACTCAGAGCAGATCTGGGTGTTGCCATTGAGATTCTTGACATAGCTATAGAATGCTTTGTGGTTGTCCTTGGAATTAGTGGCAAATTTATTTTCGTAGCTAGCTTTGGAGGATCTTGTAAGGGATCTCAGCTTTTTACTGAGGCTGACCAGGGAACTCCTCCACTCATGGGATTTATCTCTCTTTTACAACAGTTTCTTCCTTCTGTTGTACAGTTTGTTTATGGCAGGGGACCACCAGATTGGCTTCCTTTTTTTGGAGGATAGCGTCTTGGTTCTGTTTGGGATAGCACGATCCATGCACTCATTTCCCAGGAACCTAAAGGTATTAAGGCTACTACAGCCAAAAACCCTACCCCATTCGGACAGGGATTCTAGGGCTTTAGACAGATTTTTTTTAAGATGTGTTTCAATTAATCAATTGATGATCCACCCTACATTTTGGCTATTCGCCATTGGAGAATTTGAATTAATTGAATAATTGGAATGTGTTTAAGTAAGATGGTTTGTTCCCTAGTCTTTGATCTGAAGAAGCGTAGTAATACGCGAAAGCGCTCATCCACAGTTTTATTCTAATAAAAGATTTTGGTTTTTACAACTGCTGCTGCCGTTCTTGTGCCTGAGACTGTACGTGTTTTGTTGCTCCTGCTTTAGACAGATGGGGGAAGAAGATACATACTTTTGCAACTCTTGCCATCGGGGCTTTAAATTGCCAGTTTCACATGTTGAAGTACCAGCAGCATATTATGGAACTAATTAAACAAAAGATGATGTTGATTCCTGATTGTGCAGAACATAAAGATTTACAAGAGTTAATGCATTCTGCAAACCAAGTTGGAAAACATACTTTGCAGTGTGGTTTTGATGCCTTAGAAGCATCTTGCAGGGCTGCTGTCATTGGGTCTGTTCTTAGAATGCATGCTTGGCTGAAGGGACAAATCTTGCCAGACCATGTCAAAGCAAAATTATTAGATGCTCCATTAAGCCAAGAACGTTTCTTTGGCACTAAAGCAGAAGATGTTCTTAAAAAGATGGAGGAAAAAGCTAAATCTATGCAAACTGTTAAAGATTTTCTGTAGGTACAGCCACCTAGATTCAGTAGACATTGGCCTTCAAAAAACTGGTCCTTTCCAGTCCCTCTCAGTCCAAACCCAGGAGCAGTTGACCACCAAGACTACAGTCTTAGGGTATGCACAGATCTACACAATGGAGTGCTCCCACTCCAGAAACAGGGAGTGGTGAGCCACCCTCTTATGGAAAAAGTTCACAGTGATTTGTTCTTCATCCTTACAGCCATGCCCAAGTGCTTGCACCCTTAGGAAGAAAACTCGCCCCACATGCAAAAAACTGGGAGTACATTACCCAGGACAGATGGGTGTTAAACATTGTATCCCTGGGATACAGAGTCTACTTCCACTCCCTGCCAACCCCATGCGGATTGCCAGTCCTCCCCCCAAACCAGTGGGCAGAGGCCCAAAAGCAAATACTTTCTCTTCACAGTATCAAGGCGCTTCATCCTGTTTCAACAGAGCAAAGGGGACAGGGTTTGTACTCAAGACTCTTTCTGGTGCCCAGAAAAGAAAACTCTTGGTGCCCTATCCTGGATCTGTCAATTCTCAACCCCTTCCTGGTATTGCCAAAATTCAAAATGCTTACTCTCCCAACAGCTGCTTCCTATGCTAGCCAAGGACTCCTGGCTGGTCACCCTAGACTTAAAGGAAGCTTATCCGCACATCCCCATAAGGGAATTTTGCAGGAAATATCTACGTTGAGGACTGACGTCAGGTTGTCAGTTCTCTGCGCTTACCTTTGGCTTAACTACTGCACCCAGGGTATGCACAAAATGCCTGGCTCCAGCCATTGCATACTACAGGCAGAGAAAAATTCACATTTACCCATATTTGGACAATTGCCTGATTCAGGCGGACAGTCAGGAATTGCTACTTCAGCAGCTGACATTTGTAAAGAGACTCCTAACTTCTCGAGGGTATACCACCAGTGAGAAAAAAACACATCTGGTACCCTGCCAAAAAATTGTATTCCTGGGAGCAAGCTTGAACGCAACTTCCTGGATGGCATTCCTCACCCCAGAAAAATGGGTTTATTTGACAAACTGCTGTTCACCCAAACGTAGCTATCTGCAAGAAAAATACTGCAAACCCTAGGGTTCATGGCCTCATGCATTCTCCTAAATCCATATACAAGACTGCATCTGAGGAAAATTCAATAGTACTTAAGTCTCTGGTGTCAACATTCTCAGGACCTGGAAACAGTGATTCCTATCATTTGTTGCCTAAGGACAGAGTTCCTTTGGTGGGCAGAGGCTTGCTACCACAACGAGGGACTCCCTTTCACTCAACCCCCTGCCGTCCAAACCCTGACAACAGATGCATCAGATTATGCATGGGGGGCTCACATTGCAGGCAAATGCATTCAAGGCAAATGGAGCCCATGACAAATGCACCTGCATATCTAGCAAAAACAAAAGTTAGCTGTACAGAATGCACTGACAGCCTTCAAATAACTTATCCTTCCAGGACAACTCTTGATAAAGACAGACAACACCACAGTTATGTGGTACATACCCAAGCAGGGGGGGGGACTCATTCTTACCCACTCTGCAGGTTAGCCATGGCTCTGTGGAACACAGCCTTGAGCAATCAAGTACACCTGCAAACTCAGTTCCTGCCAGGTCAACAAAATTCACTGGGGAGACTACTTAAGCAGTAATCTAATGGACCCACACGAATGGTAACTAGAATCCAACTCATTCAAGCTTCTACTCCACAGGTGGGGGGGGGGCACCAGAGGTGGACCTTTTCTTCCCCCCAGAACCATCAATTGAGCAAATTTTGCACCAGAACTCCCCACAGCCAAGCATGGAAAGTGGATGCCCTATCCTTTACATATGAAGACCTCTCAATCTATGCCTTTCCCCTCTGCCCCTCCTCTCGAAAGTACTACTCAAGATCAAACAGGACAGGCCTAGGACAATCCTGATTGCACCAGACTGGCCGCGCCAGCACTGGTACCCACTTTTACGCAGTTTGACAGTAGTTCCACCCTGGCACCTGCATCAGACCCCTTCTCTGCTGTCCCAAGAGGAGGGCCAAATTTTGCACCCTCAGCTGCAAACCCTGAACCTAGTAGCCTGGCTCATTCCATGAATACTTCACCAGCAACCCTCAACAAATGGGTTCTGGATGTCATCCTTGAGGCCAGGAGGCCTAGTACTAGGAAATTGTATTCAGAAAAGTGGAAAAGATACTGTTCTTGGAGCCAGTCTCAGGGAAAGGACACAACTGTGCCCACCTTACTTCAAATCCTAGATTATCTAGCAGAACTGCTCCACAAAAGGCCTATCCTTCTCTTCTATTAAGATTCATGCCTTTGCCATCTCAGCTCATTACAATACTGAGCCACCCCTCTTCTCTTACCCTCTGGTCAAACAGTTCTTGAGAGGAGCTAACAATCTAATACCCCGAGGAGAGCTCCCACTCCAGCCTTGGGACCTTAACTTGTCCTAGAGAAGCTCACGCTTCCCCACTTTGAGCCTGCTGCTACAGCAGAGTTAAAATTCCTCTCTTGGAAAACAGCCTTACTTCTAACTATCACTTCAGCAAAATGTGTGTCTGAGTTACAGGGCCTTATGGCTGTGGAACCCTTCATTGTCTTCAATGCAGACAGGGTTTCCCTTAGGACTAACCCATCATTTATGCCCAAGGTGGCATCCTGTGTGTCTTTAAACCAATCCATCCATTTACCTACCTTTTTCCCTATTCCTCAGAATAAAGGGGAAAGGATCTTGCACTTCCTGGACATGCACAGGCAGCTTAGGTTCCACCTTGACAGGACTAAACCTTTCAGAAAATCTGACCAGCCGCTAGTCAGCCTTGCTACAGGAGCAGAGGGCAAGGCCATTTCAAAGCAAACCATCTCCAAATGGATAGCACACTGCATCCATTTCTGCTACAAACACAATGGAAAACCTACCCCACAGGGAATCAGAACCCATTCCACTATGGCTACCTCAACCTCTACAGCATTTCTCAGGGGAGTCCCTGCCAGGCACATCCTTGAAGCTGCAACCTGGAGTTCTGTACACACCTTCACCAAGCATTACCACTTGCCTGTCTATTCTAAATCCAGACCTGGATTTGCTACAGCAGTCTTGCAAGGCCTGCTAGCCAGCCCTAATACTTCTTGACTGCCTCCATCCTTCCTCACGTTTGGGAATCAACCCAAGTGTGATGACTGCAACAGTGAAACACGAAGAACATAGTTATAGTTGTATACACGTACCGTAAATGTAGATGTTCGCGTGTATTCACTGTTGCAGTCCTGGTTATCCTCCTTCCGTCCCCCTGACTTTTCTATACTTTCTACCATATCTTAGGGCAATGGTATTTACTTTTCACTAGAGGTTTTCCACACCGTGTAATTGCTTCTATTTTGGGGGCTCCATACATCTGGGTCAAGAAAAACTGATGTAATAGCGTCTGCTGCATGTTTTATACCCTTAACATCATGGAAGAGGCAACATCTTCCAATGCAGAAATCCCAAGCCTCTGGTATTTGGGCCGACTGAAGGCTACCTGCAGGCAGATAACCAAAGTGTGTTGACTGCAACAGTGAATTCACTCCAACATCTACATTTATGTTAAGTGTACACAACTGTACTTTCTCCTGCCCACTTCTCATGAAAAAGAAGCGGAAGAAGAACTTTACTGTTCATCATCCGATGAGTCCATTACTTAGTCTTCATAGATTGGTTCTCCCCTGGGATATTATTTCCCTGATGAGGAATCCATAGATGGGGATTCTCCCCCAGAAGACCTTACTTTTGGAGAGACCATTACCAAAATGAAAGAATATTTCAAATGGGATACTTCCCAAATGACAAACTCAGATATTTCAAGTTACTTCAAGTTGAATCCTCTTCCCCTTCTGCCATCCCTCCAGTTATACCTGCATATCTGTATGCCTTTGCTTCAGCATCCAAACTCCTCACTCTCAGCCACCAGCTCCTAAGAGACCTGATCATTTCTAAAAGGTGCCTGATGACGAATTTCTTGTTAAACCCCCTTTGCAGACCTGGCAGTCTTTGCTGTAGCCCCAGACAAACAATCAGAACTGAGCCCACCCTCATCCCTTCTGCCTAGAGGCAAGGATAGCAAAAGTATGAACAGACTAGGCAAGAAGATCTACACCTCTTCCACCCTAGCTTTCAGAACTATTAATTATCAAACATATTAAATATACTTTGGACCTGATATCCCAAGTATCTTCGCTCCTATCCTCCATGCCTGACTCCCCTAACAAGACAGGGTTGCAATCAACACTATACATGACATCTTAGGTAGCCAGGCTTAATTAGATGCAGTTAAGATGCAGCTGAAGCTTCTGCTAGGTCTGCTGCATCCGGATCACTGTTAAGCAGATACTCATGGCTAAGACTTCAACCCGTGCCTGAGGACTTCAAGTCTAAAATCCTTGATGCTCCACTAGATCACAACTTCCTGTTTGGCAGACAGCCCAATGAACTATTTAAAAACCTTCAGGAGAAAAGTAAGGAGCTTCATGATATTAAACACCCTCTGGTGTCTCCCATACCTAAATACTGCCAAAATTATCCAGCTAAAACCACCTTTGTCAGGAGAACTCCACTGCTACACCTCCTTCTTCCTGGCACAGAAACCAGGAGACAGACTTCTTCCAGACCAGACTCTTCTCAGCCTGCTCCCAGACTACCCTTTCATGATAGAAATGGCACAAATGCGTGACTGCTTTGCCCACTTCCCCCTGTCACCTCGCCTCTTCCACTGCCTACACCTTTGGAGAACTATCATTACAGATTGCTGGGTTCTGGCAATAGTGTAAGAGGGATACTTCCTTTCCTGAAATCAAAGACCCCCACTACAGGGCATTCCATTCCCACCCAAAAAACAACTACACCTTATTCCCCAAGTCTTACAGGCTCTACTGACCCATGGAACCATAGAGCCTGTCCCTCCGGGACAAGGAGGAAAAGGTTGGTACTCTGGGTTATTTCTAGTACCAAAAAAGGATGGCACTTGGAGGCCAATTTTAGACTTGTCCTTTCTAAACCTTTTCCTTTAAGTACCATTCTTCAGAATGCTATCCCTACAGGCCCTCCTTCCACTATTACTAGCCCAAACATTATGGCCGCACTAGATCTGAGGCCTACCTACACATCCCCATCAAACCCTCTCACAGAAAGTACTTAAGTTTTCACTAGGCCCAGTTCTCACTTTCAGTGTACCGACTTGCCCTTTTGTTTATCCATTGCACTCAGGGACTTCACCAAATGCCTTGCTCTAGCGTAGCCCATTGCAGGACCAAAGGTGTTCAGATCCACCCCTACCTAGATGATGTCCTCATCCTTGCAGAAAGAGGAACCCTAAAAAATCCTCCTGCAGTTTGTCATGTCCCTACTGCAAGGTCTGGGGTTCACCCTGAATCTACCCAAATCATCCCCAACACCACAGAAGGACAAAATATTTCTCAGGTGCAGGATCAGAACAGACCTGATGAATTCATTCCTTCCTCAGGACAAGGTAGCTTCTCTTGCAGGCCATTTCCAGGACCTGCTCCAGGTCCACCAACTATCAGCAAGACAGTTTGTATGACTTGTGGGTCTCGTAAGACAACATTCCTATGCTAACATTAGCCAGGATGCATATGAAGAAGCTGCATTGGTATCTAAAGAATGTGTGGTCCCTACACAACTACCCACTAGAGTTCCAGATTCCCTAACTGCCCTGCCTAAAGGCAGAATTCAGATGGTGGATCCAACAATTTCATACGAACCCAGGCCTTCCACTCCACATCCCCACACCAGCTCAACACATGCATACAGACCAGACCTGGGCTGGGGGGGCTACCATGAAGGCCTCAAGGTGCAGGAGAGCTGGCAGCCATCCTCACGGAAAAAAAAAAAAAAACACATAAATGTAAGGGAGATGACTGCAGTTCTTTTGACACTGAAAGCTTTTCTTCCCATTCTACAGCCAGGTCCCCTTCAAATCATCACAGAGAACACCACAGTCATATGGTAAATAAACAAACAAGGGGCAACCAAGTCCTACTTCTATGCAGGCTAGCAATCCGGATTTGGGATCTAGCCTCCAAAAACAATTTATCCCTGCAAGCAGCCTACATCCCATCCAAGGACATTAACCAGGTGGATGCATTCAGCAGATCATCCTGTCTGCATCACAAGTGGATGTTGAACAGGGACATTTTTCTACACATTGTCCACCAGTGGGGCACACCTCAAGTAGATTTGTCTGCCCCCCCCCCCCCCAGAACAGACAGTTGAAAAAGTTTTGTACCAAGAACCTCTCACCATTAGCTAGGAGAGTGGACACCTTCAGCATTTCATGGAAGGGATGGTTTCTATGTGCCTTGTCTCCCTCCCCTCTCATTCAAAAGGTCCTCCTGAAAATCAAGGAGGACATGCCAAAAATCTTAGTGGTGACTCCCAACTGGCCAAGACAACATTGGTTCCCCCTTCTGCTATCCATCACCAAGGGTAATCACCACAAGTTACCCCACAAGGTGGACCTACTGACACAGCAGAAGGGAACACTCATTCATTCACCCTCACCTACAGATGCTATGTCTAACACTTTGGGTGATAAACTTTTAATTCCCTTCAGACACCACTACTCTGAGGACGTGTTTTCGGTCCTGAGGAAAGCCAGGACCCAACTACAAGGAGATCCTACATTTCAAAATGGAGTAAATTCTCCAAATGGGGTCTCCAAAGACAGAGAGTTCCCTTTCTAGTGGGTGTCCCTTTAGTCTTAATTTGTGTTGGAACTTATCAAGGCAGGTCTTTCATACTCCTCAGTTAAAGTCCACCTATCCGCTTTCTCTGCCTGCTTAGCCTCAGACCCTCCTTTACTCTCCATGCTAGACGTTAAATTGTTCCTGAAAGGGGTCTTGCACATCAGGCCACCAAGGAATCCTGTTTCACTGCCTTGGGACCTGAACTACATCCTAGAAAAGCTCACACTGGCCCCATACAAACCAGCCAATTCTGTAACACTTCAAATGTCCACATGGAAAGCAGTCCTGCTGGTTGCCCTTACCTCAGCTAGAAGGGTTTCAGAGTTATAAGCACTCATGGCTTGTCTGCCCTACACTACTTCCACAAAGACAGGGTGACCCTACGTACCAACCTATCTTTCATGCCCAAAGTGGTCAACAAACTATCTTTAAATCAGTCCATTCACCTGCCCACCTTCTTCCCCTCTCCAACTAATGAAAGTGAGAGAATACTCCATTCCTTGGATGTGCACAGGCAATTAAGGTTTTACTTGGAGAAAGTCCATCAGAAAATGTAATCAACTCTTTGTATCCTTCCATCACAGGGCACTGGGCAAAGGCAGTCACCAAACAAACCATCTCCTTCTGGATCAGAAAAACTGTCTGCTTCTGCTGCTCCTTCCACAACAAGCATCTACCTCTGGGTAAGAGCACATTCTACTAGGGCCATAGGATCATCCATATCCTTCTTCAGAGGCCTGGACCCAGCCTCCATCCTAGAGGCGGCCACCTGGTCCACTGTACACACCTTTACCAGACATTACAAATTGTACCATATTTCCAGTGCCAGAGCAAGGTTCACTAAGGCAGTCCTGCAGGGATTTCTGGAATCCGCTACCTCTACCTCCACCTCTATCCTTCCTCCTTCTTAAGCTGTGGTACTCTCCCACACTAAGAATACTGCAACATTGGGAATAGAAGGGCATAGAATCTTCTTCCTCTTTTGGCTTTTCCCGGTTAGGGGTCGCCACAGTGGATCACATGTCCGCTCATGATTGGCAGTGGAGTTTTACAGTGTCGAGTTGCCAGCCCGGCACCCAACCTTCCAGAGGACTCTCACACGAAGGGCATAGAATAGTTGTGTGAAATTTTACCATAACCATAGATGTTCTTCTCTTCCATGTTGCAGTATTCCCCCCCCCCCCCCCATCCCCCTAAATTCATTTTCAGCAGTCTGTGGAGCTCCCTGGAGCACCACCCAGTCTATGGTCACAATGGCAAACAAATGACACTTCTGGTGGAGCTGATTGGCTCTTCTTATTATACTGTCCAGCTGGGCAGTCAGTTCTGAGGTCTGTGCGTGCCGATGTCATATTTAAGGCCCCTGGTTTATGACCTTACTTGTGACATCCCATGCACCCACAGCAACTATGCTTAAACTTTTGTATAGGAGCCAACCTTCGGGTCACCTGAGGTGGTGAATCCCACACTAAGAATATTGCAACATGTAAGAGAAGGACATCTATGGTTGTGGTAAGATTTTACACAGCTATTCTTTCCCTGTTTGATTTGCATGCCTTGTGCGTGTATTGTCATTGGCCCTGATTTACCTTCAGAAAGATTGGGAAATCTGTAAATCTTTTAATCCTTGGGTCATAGTGAACTTTAAGAAAATGCTTATTTTAAAGGGCTTGCTTCCTTCTACTTTTTCAGAGGCTTTATCTTGGGCTCAACTCCCCAAAACTGATGACAAAAGAACACTCTAGAAAGCCTTCAGATCCATCAGGCTCTTCCACACCTTCCTCGGAATCAATGGTGGATCCTCCAAAAAAAGAAACACAAAAATTTAGATCTGAAAACCCACTCCTATGAAACTGTCGTCTGACACCAAATTGGCTTCCTCGGATCCTGTATTATCGGATCCAATATGTTTACCTCTGAGCATATATTTTCATTCCAAAGAATCTAGTACCCTCTCGTACCCTTCACCATATTTAGTCTCACTAGCATTCCATGTCCCTCTCTGTGGTCTCATCATCTTGCTGTTCCAGAAGCCTGACTGAAACCGATGTGGTTAGATTAAGTTTTTGTTGGTGCAGATTCAGATGGGAGTTTTTTGGCTCCTACCCGTCTAGGTCAAGAAGCTGCCACCAGTGCTACACCACTGATCTCGGCTTTTTCTCCGATCGACCTTTGGTTTTGGAACCCTTCGATCTGTGTTTTCCTGTGTGGTATGGGTCTCATCAGAATATCATAATATCTTCGTCTCCAAAGCCTTTTTTGAGTGCACCAGCTCATTGTGTGTCTGAGGCAAATGACTTTGAGCTGAAGTGTTCCTGTTGGGTCTGAGGTGTTTGAGTCAGCTCCAAAGTTGTCGGAGCCATTTCTGCACCTCAGAGCTTTTGTATTGGATAGGTTTGCTCTGCCCTCTGCCTTGGTGGACTTCATTTAGGGCAGGGGGAGCCGATGAGGTGGAAGCGTGACTTCTCTGTTCCTTCAACTTCCTTCTCCCTGGAGTGTTCTGCTTTTGAGGTAGTGGAGAGTGAGTTTCCTGCTTCTGTAGGATGGATGGTTGGTTGGTTCCTTCTCCCTCAGATCTCCCTTCTGGATCCCGTACATCTGTGCCTTAAGCCTCATCACTCTACTCCACAGGGACAGGTAGCCCAAAGTCTCCAGGCTCCCCAGCAGGATATTTCCATTTCTTCCAGTACTTCCGGAACACCCCACCGAAGAGGTCCCCTAGGAAGAGGAAGTGCAATAGGAGGACTTGGACTCCCCTCAGGAGTCTGTCACTGATGATACTGATTTTGATGAATGGGAAGAGTCTCCCAGATCACCATCTGATGATGTCTCGTTTGGAAACATCCTAGAGATACGTAAGCAGAGGGTTGGTTAGTCTACTGATAACCCATCCCAAAAGGAATCTGATTTCCTGGAAGTTTTTGTGTCTGGCCCATCTACCTTCTTGGTGACTATGCCCGCTGACCTGCTCATTGACTGACTTGATCTGTTGGGAAGTGAGTTTATGCCGTGGTGACATTTCCACTCAGATTGATGAATTATTTGGCACATTTGAGTAGATTGCAGAGGGATTTGGTCAAGCAACTTTCCAAATCCTCTGTGGGGACTAGTACTTCTGAGGCTCAGACTTCACAGTTGGCTACCCTACAGTCTGACATGTTTAGAGATTAACTTTTTTTCCTAACAATAGATGTGGTTGATATTTTTTTCTAGTATACCTCATACAGAGGGTACAAAATTGTTGGAAGAAAGTATATTTGAAGATGGTTCATTGACACATGATGAAAGGTATAGTACGATGTTAAGTTGTCCAATCTTGCCTTGGTTCTTGCTGGATGAGTTCGGAGCCGATCCTCGGCTCCGACTCGGCCACTTTATGTAGCTCGAGAGCTCTTTACTGGCTCGAGGCCACCCCTTATCCCAGAATGCCCAGCGTCGGCTACCCAGATCACGTTTGCCACTTTAGCTGCGAGGTTGCGTCAGTACTGGCAGGCTTTGCAAAGCTTTTTTTCTCTAAAGTCAAATATTTTACTTGAAAATTTGTTATATTTTTTTCTGTTATAGCAGTTTGTGAGTTTGTTTAGTTGTAAACCCCTTATCTCGTCCTTTGTATTTTTTGTGCTTTTGGCCGTTGCCCATTAGTCGCTAGGCCTTCTGTTGTTCCCTGAACTCGTTTAAGTTGGAGAGTCTCCCCCCCCCCCCCTTTGACAGCCGTTTAAGTTAGAGGCTCTCCTTTAACGTCTTTATTAATGTATTTTTTTTAGTTATTGTAGTGTGTCTTTTTATGGTACTTCAAAATGTCTAAGGAAGTTAAAACCTCAGGGTTTAAAAAGTGTGACTCGTGCTTTCAGAAGATGTCTCTGATAGATGGGCACACTAGTTTATTGCTTGGGGGCTCTGCACCTGCAGGACTCTTGCTCTGTTTGTCATGCCTTTAGTCCAAGGGTCCTGCAGGAGCAGAAAAACAAGCTAGTCCTCCATGGATTGTTAAAACAGGATTCTGCAGCTAAATCATCTCAGCCAGTGAAATCTTTGAAACCAGTCAAGCCGTCTGCTCCATGCTTGTAACCGACCTGTGAGCTTGACAAACCAAGTGTGTCTATGCCCTCTAGCACCAACAAGACTACTACTCCGTCGGCTCCAACTGTTACTTCGGAGCTGTCTCGGAGCCACAAATGAGCTAGGTCTCATTCATTGGAGCTGATTCGCTCGGTGCCACAATCACCCTTACTTCAAAGTAAAGCCAGTCATCGGTCATCTTCTCACTCCTCTCGATCCTCAAGGTTATCGTATCAGGATGTGGAGAGAGTGGGCAGTAGGTTGCTGAAGTCACAGGCCCGTCACAGGCCCTTGCAAAAATGCTTTCGAGCCCGCCTCAACAGACTTCGGCTCCGTCCGGTTCGATTTTGATTCCACCTCCGAATGTGCTTAGTTTGGAGCCAGAGTTCATGGACACTCCAATAGTGGTTCCTTTGGGTACAATGGCATCCTCTTCGGCTGCAACATTGGCTCAGATTACCTCCGGTTCTTCCTCCCATCGAGGTATCTGGGCGCCAAAGCTCTCTCATCAGCTCCGAGGGGGGAAGTGGCATCGGACCCTTGTCCGACCCAGCTCTCCCTCTCGGTGAGTAGGCTCAGTTGACCTCTGCTCCCACATTGGTCTCGGAGCCGTCGCCTTCGGCGCACAGTGGGATTCATGTCTGTTCAGAGCTGGAGCCCTCTTTGTGTCAAAACCGTGACACCTTCGTGGTCATGCGGAGAGTGCTGTCCCCACAGGTGGCCCCACTATCGGCCCCATCAGCTCCATCACCCTCAGTGCCTGTGAGAACCTCTTCTCCTCCAGCCCCAAAGCGTAGGGAACCTATGCCCAAAGATACCCCATTGGGTGAACCCTCTTCTTCCCAAACCTTCCCAGAGCATTCTGTGCAGGCTTTCCAGAAGAAAAAGTGCAAGAGGAAGTACCAAGACTCCCCTGAGTCTGTCACCTCAAATACAGACCTGGATGAATCGGAGGGGTCCCCAAGGTCCCCCTCCGAAGATGGTTCCTTTTCGGACATCCTCGAGATTCTCAGGAAGAGGAGTAGCTGGACTTCCCTAGCCCCCTCCGAGGATGAGTCTGTTTACCTGGACACATTTGGTTCCCGACCTTTTATCTCCTGGGTGTCTCCGCCTTTTGAACCACTCATGTCTGTAGTGTCTCGAAAGGCTTGGTCAGCTCCAGATTCCATGGAACCTGTCCTGAGGAGACCCAATAAATTTATCATAGCTCCCCAAGACAAACAAATCTGAACTGAAGGTGTCCCAGTTGATGCCATGGTGGTAGCAGCCGCAAAGAGAGTGTTAGCTGAAACATCATCTGTCCATCCACCGAATAAAGTCTCTCGTAAGATGGACAGCTATGGGAAGCAAATGTTTTCATCAGTAGTGTTCTCCCTTGGGTACCTGAAATATATTTACCATTTTACTAGGCTTCAGAGGAATCTCCTAAAAGAGCTTGGAGATAACCTACAAGATCCCACAGCTGAGGGAGCTTCATCCAAGGTAGCTACCCAGCTGGCGACTCTAAATTCAATAGTCAACTCCTCCATGAGGCTCATTTCATACGCAGATGATGGAGCGAGCAGAGCTGCAGGAACAGGAGTGGCTCTTAGGAGACATTCTTGGCTGTGGCTGTGTCAGTTTGCAGAACCTTTCAGAGCGTCCTTCACCAGTACCCCCTTTGGTTCCTCTCTCTTTGGGCCTCAGGTGAAAGACACTCTTACCAGGTGCCAGCAGGAAGGCAAGACGCTCTCTGATGTGGGAGCCCATTTTTCCACTCCTACCAGACCATGCCCAAAGGGTCAGAAGGGTGGAAAGATGTGGTTTCAAAAATCCCAGTAACCCTTGCCTGATGCACGTGGTCAGTTTTTCCCCACGGGCAGAGGGGGGAAATAATGGCAGATGCCGCCCTCGTGGCAGAGGGGGTCCGCAAAATCAGGGTGACAGAGATACGTCCTCTTCCAAACCCTATCAACATCCCTGAAAGGATGCCTGACTGCTGAACTCTGGAGGCAGTCGGGGGAAGGCTTTCATTGTACCCAGTCGCCTGGCAAAATATTACAAAAGACAAATGGGTACTATACATAATATCCGGAGGTTGCAAGATTCCCTTCCATCAACCCCCTCGTTTCAAAAAAATCCATCCCAGATGTTCCACCCAATCTAAGGGATCAAGCTGTCACAGAAGTTTCAAGACTGCTAGAAAAAAGAGCCATCTAGGATGTCTCCACAGACCATGTAGGAGCCGGAACTTACTCAAGATTCTTTTTAGTGCCCAAAAAGACAGGGGACTGGAGACCAATTCTGGATCACGGCGGGTTGAACAAATCTGTACAAAAAGAAAAGTCCTGGATAGTAACACTGCAGTCCATTCTCCCCTTTCTGGGTCAGGACAACTGGATGTGTTCTATAGATCTTCAGGACATGTACTATCACATAAAAATGGTCAGACGGTCCAGGAGATTTCTACTCTTACAGCTAGGGGCCAGTCATTACCAATTCAGAGATCTGCCCTTTGGTCTCACCACAGCCCCCAGGGTGTTCACCAAATGCATGGCAGTAGCTACGGCTCACCTGAGAAGTCTAGGATTCCAGGTGTTTTCTTATCTAGATGACTGGCTCCTCACTGCTACCACCAGGCAACAACTTAGAAGCACGAGATTACACCATCACATCCTGTGCTCAACTAGGCATCACAATAAACTTCGGAAAATCTGCCTTGTTGCCCTGTCAATCTATTACATACATAGGAGCAGACATAGACACAAGAAAAATATTGTAAAATTTCCTCAGGAAAGAGTTTCCATTATTCGACAACAGGTGTCACTTTTCCTGAGGAGCAAAATAATTTAAGTCAAATATGTTCTTCAAGCTCTAGGGTCCGTGGCGGCAGCCCTTTTTCTAGTTCCCTTGGCACGCTTTCACTTGAGAATCCTTCAGTGGCTTCTTTTTACACAGTGGTCCTTCCAGGAATTACCCATGTCTCACATGATGCTAATTAGGGAATCTTGCAAAATATACCTTTCATGGTGGATGGTCTCCACACTAGTGACTCAGGGCAGACCTTTCATGGAATCCTATCCGGTCGCCACAGTGACAGCAAACGCTTCCCTGATAGGGTTGGAGGGGCATTGTCTAGGGAAGACAGTCCAAGGCACTTGGCAACCTCACGAGTACCACTTGCACATCAACGTCCTGAAGATGAGAGCGGTGCTGCTAGCATTGCAAGCTCTTCAAGACTCTCTCCCTGCTGGGACTATTGCAGTACAGACGGACAATGTCAGTGGTTTGGTACATTAACAAACAGGATGGAACCAGGTCTTACCCCTTGTGCCGAGAGGCCCTCAGACTGTGGCAATGGGCGATTTCCTCCCATTGTTTTCTGACAACAACGCATATCCCTGGGACATCCAACGTAATAGAGGACAGGCTCAGCAGGGCTATCTTTATGCCTCACGAGTGGTCTCTGAAACAGGAAAGTGTGGATCTTATTTTCCGCAAATAGGGCTAGCCTTGCTGCGATCTCTTTGCCTTTCCCCTCAACAACAAATGCAGCAGCTACTTCTCCCCTGTTCCTCCTCCAGGTCAGACACCCAGGGATGCTCTAGTCCACGATTGGCCTCAGGGACTCCTTTATGCATTTCCCCCTTTTCCCCTAATTCCAAAAGTCATTCAGAAAGCAAAATCGTTGGGTTGCAAGATGATCCTCATTGCCCCCGTATTGGCCTTGACAGATTTGGTTTATTTTCCTTCACCCCCACCTTCTAGCCCAGCCTTGGATTCTGGACCCAGTACCAGACTTCTTGATTCATCTGTCAGGCGGACTACACCACTCCCTCCAGTCTCTCAAGCTCACAGATTGGTTACTCCACCTCCAGTCCTAGTCAGGCTCCCCAATATTTCCCCAGCAGTGCGTGATGATATTGTTTCCTCCCATAAGACAAATACAAGGAAAGTTTATGCTAGCAAATGGAACAGATTCTCTTACTGGGCAGAATCCAGGAATTTAGATCCTTTTAAAGCTCCTGTACGTGAGATTTTGGATTTCTTAGCAGAACTATTTCTTTGTGGTGCAGCTGCTGCTACCATCAGAGTACAACTAGCTGCCATTTCAAATTTTCACATTGAAGTTTCTAACTCAAGCATAATGTCTCTCAAACTCTATAAGGTCATCATGAGAGGTACATCTCTGCTTAGACCCCCAGTGAAAGAGCCCCTTACACTTTGGGATCTCAATTTGGTTCTGGCCTCCTTGATACTGTGCCACCCTTTGAACCAGTAGCATCATGTTCTTTGAAATTTCTGTTGGAAAACTCTCTTCCTAGTTGCTATTACTTCTGCCACTCATGTTTCAGATCTTCATGCACTGTGTGTTCGCCCTCCATACCTAATTTTTCACAAAGACAGAGTTTCTCTGAGAACCAACCCATCTTTTCTACCTAAAGCTTGTTCAGAACACAATTTGAATCAATCCATTGAACTTCCTGTCTTTTTCCCTAATCATTCCAACAAGGCAGAATACAGATTACACCAATTGGATGTGCATAGACAACTGCGTTTCTATCTCCATAGAACTAAAGAGATGAGAAAATCAGATCACTTGTTCCTTTCATTTGCTAACAACAAAAAAGGCCTTTCAGTTTCTAAAGTAACCTTGTCAAAATGGTTATCAGACACCATTACCCATACCTACCATTTGCGACAAAAAGATCTTCCAGCAAAACCCAAAGGTCATTCAACCAGGTCAGTAGCTACTTCGGTTGCATTTCAGTCCAGATTGCCCATAGATTCAATTTGTGCAGCAGCTACCTGGGTAGATCCTCCTGCATTTATTTCTCATTATAAAGTAGATGTGGTCTGTGTAAGAAAAACGGAACGAAAGTTGAAAGGGAGACTATACGAGCATTGTTATGACATACAGACCAAAAAGGAGACTAATGCATTGTGTAAACGCAAATTAGAATGTATTAATGCTCAATATCTGTCCTTTGAAAATATTAATGCTCAATATTTGTTCGTTCGTTAGAAAATATTAAAAAAAAAACAGAAGGGGAGGTTTATGTGAAGAAAGGATTGAATACAGGGAACTATGGTGGCAAGTCACTATGCAAGCGAATACCCCACCAGTCTTAAATGAAAGTATCTCCATACTCCTTGTTAAAAATAAGAGCTGCTAAGCTATAAATACTTTTTTCCTGGTTGATCTTACTTAAACATACAACTTCTATATATGTTAGTACAGCTGTGTATTTTATAACTGTCTTAGTTTTAAGGGGTCGAGCAAACAGTATTTTTCACATTTATAATAAATATATATATATATATATATATATATATATATATAGACACTTTTTATACATAATTCATCCTTCACATTAGATTTTGTGAACAATTTAACAAAACAAGTTCATAAGTTGGCATTAGCATTGCCTTTTTACTATGTGAACATAAAATATGTTTTATTATTATTTCTCCTTTCCCTTTTATAAGTGCAATGTTTTAAAAGGTCTTCAGAGGGAGCTGTAACAATAATTTTATTTAGGCTTGTTGTTAATAGCATTGTTTAGGTCAGTAAGTTTGTTATATTTAAGAATTATTTATATATTTTCATGAATTTATATGGAGTAATAGCACAACTATGTTCTTAGAATATTTTTTGCGTTCAAGATGACAGCATTTTTAATGATTTTTTGAATTTGAAATGTTCATTGTAGGCTTGTATATTGATTTAACTGGGGAGTGATTTTAAATTAATCAGTTGAGTTTTATTGAAACGTGTATAAAAGGAGTCCTATTTTTTCCAGTTCACATCTTATGAAGTAAACTAAATGAAAATGTATAGGCTGAGATTTCAGAAATGTTAATGTGTATTGGGATTTCTGTGTGCTGTGGTTTCATGCAGTAAGTCGTGTTTTTAAAAGTGCTTGTTTCCTGCTTCCTTGGGCACTTTGGACTTTTGTTTCTACCCTACAGTCTATAAGTAATTTGTCCATGGGGCTCCTTTTACATGTAGCTGAAGGTAACTCATAGGCGGTGGGTTCAGGTATTTCCATTAGGAGGCATGCCTGGATGCACTTGAGTGGCTTTGTGGAGCCCTTTACATCCTATTTCATCAATGCACCTTTTGACGGAAGCTCTTTGCTTTTCCTCAAGGTTAAAGGACACACACTCCAGGTGCAAGCAAAATGGAAAGACCTTCTGTACAGTGGGAGAACGTTTTTCAACCCCTCAAAAGACCGTTTCCAGGAATCAGAGAGGAGGTCGAAAAATACAGTTCAGAAAGTCCTAGGGTCCTTTACAAGATCCCCGTGGAGATAGTTGCCCCCAGGGGTAGTGGGGGAAACCTCTAATGGAAGATGCAGTCCAAGAGGCAGAGAAGGCCTGTAGAATAAAGGGTCTAGAGATTCCTTCTCTGACAGATCCGTCCAGCACTCCTGAAAGAGGCCCGATTGTCCACCTCTGGAAGCAGTCGGGGGTTGTTTATTCCTGCATAAGACAGGCTGGCTACACCTTACAAAAGATATGTGGGTGTGGAGGATTATTTCCAGAGGTTATATAATTCTCTCTTCCTTGCCACCTCCACCTGTATGCAAAATTCACAATGTTTAACCTAGTCAGAGGAAAGCAGCAGCACTAGAAAAGCATCTAGAAAAAAGCATCCAAGAGGTTCTGCCAGACCAGGTAGGATCTGGACTTTACTCAAGATTCTGTTTAGAAAACAGGGGACCGGAGACCAGTTTGAGCAGATCAGTTCAGCACACCAAGTTCCAGATGGTCACGGTTTATCTATTCTGCCCTTTTTGTGCAAGGACGACTGGATGTGTTGAGTAGATTTAAAGGATTAGTACTAACACATGAAAATGAGCAGACAATCCAGAAAGTAGATGCTTTTCCAGCTGGGGGCCAGTCATTAGTTCAGAGCACTGCCATTTTATTAAACAGCCCCCAGGGTGTTAACCAATTGCATGGCAGTGGTAGCAGCTTACTTAAGATTGCGGGGATTTGGAGTGTTTCCATACTTGGATGACTGGTTCATAACCACTCCAACCAGGGATCTACTGATAAGATCTGAAAAGAGCAGGTACTCCAGACTTGCTCCCTTCTGGGGATTAGCATAAATTACAACAAATTTCAGAGCTGTCAGAGATTGGAATTCATAGGAGAACTTTTCAACATGGTAGCCATGATAGCTTTCCTTCCTCTCCCAGGAATACAGTCTTTCCGATTCCAAGTCGGAAAGATGATTCAAAATTCCTCCATTTCAGCCCAATTGATTCTATAAGCCTTGGGATCAGTGTCTACAGTGATGGATGTTCATCGTGCATACAGCTGCAGTCATAACAGATGTGTTTTCCTGCCGTCAGGCAGGTCCTTGGTCGGCCGAATTCCAAAGTCTAGGTCCACCATCGGTTGTCGTTGCTTCCTCCCTGACGTCAGTGCGACAGGGGTATAAAAGAACCAGCCAACGCCATTTTCTTCAGTCTTTCTTGCCGTGCGGTGCCCGAAGCTGATGCAGTTCGCAAGTGCCGGTCGGCTAGCTCCTGAGATTACAAATATTTTGCAACCGAAGTCTTCTTGAAAGCTAAGTACCCCGTTGGGGAAACTTTTCTTGCCTCAGACCGATGTCAGACAAAGTTAATAATTGCACTTCATGTGGGAAGCAAATACCGCATAAGAATTTTCATTCCCTCTGCATTCCTTGCTTAGGCCCAGACCACGACGTCTCGGCCTGTCGTTTTTGTGCTACATTCAACAGACGCATCATTAAGTGTCAGGCGGAGTTCGTTTAACACTATTTTGGCAAAAAATTTAATTACATTATGTCGTCGGATACTCAGACTCCAATTTTGAGTAAAAGACGCAAAGATAAGGACTGACATACGAGGTCTGCGGCTTCTACCGACACCACACCAAAGCCGACTACAGGTGGTCCGGTTCTTAGTGAGGCACCTACGCAGCCCCTGACTACCGACGACACTTCATTGGCGATGTCTACTATGCCCGGGGTCGCAGGCTGTTCGGCCCACACCCCGACTACAGATACCGAAGCCACTCTTGGTGGTGAAACTCCGAGTTTAGACAGGTCTGCCACCTCTCAAGGTGTCTTCAGGCCTTCCTCTTCTTTTTCCATCAAGGCTTTCACTAAGTCTAAAGCAGCCATGCATACTAAAAGACAAGCTCCACAGGGCCCTTCTCAAGGCCCCATGCCTAAAAAGCAGATGCAATGGCTGAGGATTTGATTACTCTTATCAGGGGTTCTCAACCCCCCCCCCCCCCGGACAAAAGGCCCAGAGTGGAGGAAGAATCCCCCTCTTTGGACCAGGCCTCCATTATTTCAGAACATTCTGATGACCAGGAACATTCATACTCCCCTTTTGAAGATTCTGATGCAGAGGAGTCCATTCCCTTTGCCCCCCCCCCCTGAGGATTACTCTTTTGGGGAAACCTTGTATACCTTGAGGGAACACTTCCACTGGGAAGGCCAAGAGTACTCATACTCCAAGAAAAGGCTTAGGGATTTTCTCTTGCTCCCTCAGCACAGGCCTCTGGCTATACCTCCTGTCTTAGACATTCTAGATGATGTGTATTCGGAGGCCTGCCTTAACCCAGACTCTCTACCTCCATCCCCAGTCAAGCCTGACAGGTATTACCGGGTTCCTGACTCACACCAATTCCTATACAAAAGCCATGCGGCTGACCCAGAAACTATCTCACAGGGCCCAAAGGGAATTAAGGCCTCCACTGCTAAAAATCCATTACCTTCAGAGAGAGATTCCAGAGCTTTAGAAAGGTGGGGGAAAAAGGTATACACCTCGGCCACCTTAACCACGAGGGCATTAAACTGC
This sequence comes from Protopterus annectens, assembly GCF_019279795.1. Taxonomy (NCBI): domain Eukaryota; kingdom Metazoa; phylum Chordata; order Ceratodontiformes; family Protopteridae; genus Protopterus; species Protopterus annectens. Next base: position 130,460,950 of record NC_056751.1, read on the forward strand.
CAGTTCCATATGTTAAAGTACTAACAGTTTCTGTTATCACAGTTGAGAAGCAAAATGTCACAACCTGAACAACCAGACTTGAAGGAGTTGCAGGATTTGATACATAGTGCAGAACAAGTGGGTAAACGTATCTTGCAATGTGGTTTTGATGCTTTAGAGGCCTCATGTAGAGCTGCTGTTACAGGATCAGTCATACGTAGACATGCCTGGCTCAAAGAGCAAACCTTACCAGATCATGTCAAAGCTAAATTACTAGATGCCCCTCTGCAAAAAGATGTATTATTTGGTTATTTGGTGTTAAAGCTGAGGAGGTATTAAAGAAAATGGAGGAAAAGGCTAAATCAATGCAAACAGTGAAAGATTTCCTACAGGTACAACCTCCACGTTTCAGTAGAAATTGGCCTTCCAAAAATTGGTTCTTTCCAGCCACGGACAGACCCCAAAGAGGTAGACACAGGCGCCCGAGGGGCAGAGGGCAATCTCAAGGTTCGTTTAGAGGCAGACAATGGCAAGCACCTACACACAGAGGTGGTGAGGATAGTTCATAGCCATTCAGAAAGCAGACCCAATGACTTTCCCCTTTTCATGCCAAGCAAGGCTCAAATGGCAGCACCTTTAGGCGGAAAACTGGCATTTTCAAAAAATTGGCATATTGTCACAAAAGACAAATGGATCCTGGACATTATAGACAGAGGCTACAGATTCCATTTTCACACCCTTCCAAAAATGAGAGGCATGCCAAACCTGCCACACAATCAAAGGGCAGAGGCACAAAAACAAATTTCAGATCTCATGGACATGAAAGCTATTCAAGAGGTACCTACACAAGAACAAGGTCAAGGTTTTTACTCCAGACTATTCCTGGCACCAAGGAAGGGAAAAGATTGGAGACCTATTTTGGACCTATCCATCCTAAACACATTTTTACTCGTGCCAAAATTCAAGATGCTCACATTACAGCAGCTTCTTCCCATGCTGGGCAAGGAGTCTTGGCTGATAACATTGTACCTCAAGGAGGCATACCTGCATGTCCCAATCAGACAAGATTACAGAAGATACCTCAGATTTCTTGCAGGTTCAACCCATTATCAATTTACTGCATTGCCCTTTGGCTTATCTACTGCGCCCAGAGTATTCACGAAATGCCCGGCATCAGTAATTGCCTACTGCAGACTTCAAGGGATACAAATATACCCATATTTGGACGACTGCCTGATCCAAGCAGACAGCAAGCACATACTTCTGAAACATCTGGCTTTTGTAATAATGTTGTTGAATTCTCTGGGATACACAGTCAACAAAAAGAAATCAAGGCTAATACCCTCTCAAACAATAATTTTCCTGGGTGCCAACTTGGACACAAACACCCAGATGGCCTACCTCACGCTAGAGAAAAACAGGGGCAACTAACTCAATACTTCAGAAAACTAGCAAATTTCACCAGGCTGACTGCAAGGAAAATCCTGCAGGCTCTGGGATTCATGGCATCTTGCATCCTACTAATCCCATGTGCAAAGCTGCATATGAGGAAACTTCAATGGTACCTGAAAAATATATGGTCTCAACACAGCCACCGTTTGGAAACAATAATACCACTGATTCCATGTCTTCAAAAGGAATTTCTGGGGTGGGCTCAAGCATGCCAAAGAAACACAGGTCTCCCATTCTGCAAGCCTCAAGCAAATCAAGTCATCACAACAGACGCCTTGGACTACGCCTGGGGGGGCGCACATGACAGATCGGTGCATTCAGGGCAAATGGTCCCAAAAAGAAAAGCACCTACACATCAATCAAAAGGAAATGCTAGCAGTAATAAATGCTATTATAGCTTTCAAAAACCTTCTGCATCCAGGTCAGCTATTGATAAGGACAGACAACACCACAGTAATGTGGTACATAAACAAACAGGGAGGAACCCATTCATACCCCCTATGCAGGCTGGCCATGTCTCTTTGGAACATGGCTCTGGAATTACAAATTGAACTTCAAGCACAGTACTTGCCAGGCAAGGAAAACACGCTGGCAGACAACCTAAGCAGAAATATGACAGATCCACACGAATGGAAGTTGCATCCTCAAGTTTTTACAGAGATAATTCAAGCATGGGGAAGGCCAGACATAGATCTCTTTGCCTCCCACAGAAATCACCAATTGGCAAAATTCAGCTCAAGGATCTTTCATCCACAGGCCTGGAGAGTGGATGCACTCTCTTTCAGTTGGACAACAATGACAGTTTATGCCTTTCCACCTCTTCCTCTGCTGCCCAAAGTTCTATTAAAAACCAGAGCAGACAGACCAAATATGATTCTCATTGCTCCAGACTGGCCAAGACAACACTGGTACCCACTCCTGAGGAGCCTGACACATTCCCCACCATGGATCCTACCTCTAATGCCTCTTCGGACTCAGCACAACTTCAAAACTCTTCACAGTCAGCTGAAAACACTCAATCTGGCCGCATGGAAGATTCCTCAACTTCACAACAGACCCTACTCTCCAAGGAGGTGCAGGATGTCATTTTGGAGGCCAGAAGGCCTTCTACTAGAAAAGCTTACTCCGCAAAATGGAAACGGTTTTGTGCCTGGAATGAGAAAAAGGGTCAGAATCCTGGAATACTGAATTTACCTCAAATATTACAGTATCTAGCTGAGATGCTGAGCAGTGGACTTTCATTCTCCTCCATCAAAATCCATGCCTCGGCCATTTCTGCAGAATACAACACTGATCCTCCTTTATTCTCTCATCCCCTATTAAGACAGTTCCTCAGAGGGGCTAAGAATATAAAACCCCCAAGGAAACAACCAGTACCTTCTTGGGACCTCAATTTCATTCTAGAAAAACTGACCTGGCCTCCTTTTGAGCCAGCTGCCTCAACAGAACTGCAATATTTGTCCTGGAAAACAGCCTTCCTTCTGGCTATCGCCTCAGCTCGCAGGGTATCGGAACTACAAGTCCTCATGGCTGTGCAGCCTTTCATCATGTTCCATCAGGACAGAGTTTCCTTACGAACCAATCCGTACTGTATGCCAAAGGTAGTATCCAGGGTAGCTTTGAATCAGGCTATCCACTTACCTACCTTTTACCCTAATCCTCAAAACAAAGGGGAGAGACTACTACATTCCTTGGACATCCACAGACAGCGGCGTTATTATTTGGACAGCACAAAGCCTTTCAGAAAATCAGAGCAACTCTTTGTGTCCTATGCTACAGGAGCTCAAGGGAAGCCAATTTCCAAACAGACAATCTCAAAATGGATAGCCCACTGCATATGCTTTTGTTACTCTTTTCATGGTAAAACTGTACCTGCAGGCATCAGATCTCACTCCACAAGGGCCACAGCTACCTCTGCAGCTTTCCTCAGGGGGGTTCCTACCAAAGATATTTTGGAAGCAGCAACTTGGAGTTCTGTGCATACCTTCTCCAAGCACTATCACCTACCATTATACTCCAAATCTAGAGCAGGCTTTGCCACTGCAGTCTTGCAGGGCATCCTGGCTCCTCCTAGTTCCATCTAGTGCCTACCACCCCTTTTTTAGCTTTGGGATTCTACCCATCTGTTAAGACTGCAGATGTATGCACGATGAACATAGTACAGTTTTGTACCTACCATAAATGTAGATGTTCGAGTGGTAATGCAGCTGCAGTCCAGGATGTTATGTGATCCTATCTCGCCTACATTCTGACTGATGGGTTCAGAGCCGATCCCTCGGCTCCGACTCGGCACGCTTATGCCAAAGAGCGAAGTCTCTCATTGGCTGAGCTTACTATATCCCAGGATGCACCACTACCAATCCCCCAGATCTCGTTTGCCGCTAACAAGCGAAGACGTGGTCTCGAGCTTAGCTGAGCTAAGTAGTGTTTTTCACTAACTTTTCTGTCAGGATTTTCTTTAAAATTCAACAAAAAGCTGTTTTAACAGCTATCTAGTGGTTTTTGTGCTTGAATGAGTATTTCCCTTGGTAAAATATTGTGTAGTGACTGTGTTTTGACAGACTAGAGGTCCCATCGGAGTTGAAGGACCTTCCCCTGTCAGTTCGTTGTTGGCTAATTCCTGTTATTTTTAAGGTTATTGGATCTACTTCTTTTGGTGTTGTGTTAGTCCTCATTAAAAGGACAGGAAAGTAAAGAAGAAGAGAGAGCAAGGAAAATTCTATAGTGTTAGTCAGTGTGTTTCTTGTGTTTCTTCTTGGCTAGTTTTCTGTGTTTGGATTGCCATAATGTCACAGGCTCCTAGGCCTTCAGGATTTAAAAAGTGCACTAAGTGCAGTTTTAAGATGTCGATCACAGACGACCACTCTCTCTGTGTATATTGTTAGGGCGCCAAACATTTGCAGGAGTCCTGCAGCGTGTCACGCGTTTTCCTCGAGGGTCCTCCAAGAGAGGAAAAATAAACTTATTTTGAAAGGCCTTATCAAACCCTCTTTTGAAGAAGCTTTAGCATCCTCTCCTTCTCCTGCTAAAAAGAAAAGGGCGTCTGCTCCGACCAGTCCGTCGGACCCGACCGCCAAAAGACATAGGCAGGCTTCTCCTTCGGCTCCACGGACTTCGGAGCCGAGGGTGGAACAGTCTGCCTCGATGCCTCTAGTCTCGACTCCTCTGGTCTCTGAGCCGATGGCTGGGGCATCGAGAGGCGGGTCAGCTTCATCGGCTCCACTGATCTCGGAGCCGATGAAGGTTGTCTGCTCAGACACTTCCTCCTCGGCGCCGAAGTCCTCTTCGGCGCCGATGGAAATTGGGTTGGACACTCCCTCGGCGCCGATAGTTATCGAGTCGCCTCGGAGCCGGTCCCTTAGTCCCGTGGAGCCGTTGGAGAGACCTACTCGGACCCGTTCGGTCTCTTCCAGGTCATCAAGGATGTCAGATTCGGACATAGACAGGGTGCTCCAAAGACTGTTCCAGTCCCCAGTCTTTCAAAAATTTGTTTCGGCTCCGACCCAATTGGTTTCGGAGCCGATAGCCCACTCCATTGCCATTCCTCCTCCGACCGCTTCGGCTCCATCGGAGCAGGTGCTGATGGAGCCAGTAGAGATCCTAGGGTCGGCTCTGACCCTTACTCCAACCCCGGCCTTCGGGTCTGAGTTTAGCACGCGGACTTCTTCAGCTGGACCCGGGGTGACGTTTGGGACCAATGCTGTCGGTTCGAGCCTCCTCTCGGTGCTTCGCTGCGGGACTTCCGTCTGCTATCATGGCTCGGGACCGGACACTCCCAGGATTCTGGGGTCCGGCTTTCAGAGCTATGAGGAGTGCCTTGGCCAAGTCTTCTTGGCCATCTCTGGCTTTACCGGCACCTTCCTGGGCATGGAGACTGGGTCTTTGGCAGTTCCCCTGTCTCTAGGCAGCGGAGCCCGGGCCTGAGGTTACCCCCACTGGGGGTTCCCCTCCTCCTGAGGGTTCTTCGGAGTTGTCTTCGGAGGAGCCCCCAAGGAAGAGATCGTGCAAGAGGAAGCATGTGGACTCCCCCGAGTCTCTTACATCGGACACTGATCTTGGTGATGCGGAGGGGTCCCCAAAGTCGTCCTCGGATGATGTCTCATTTGCAGACATTCTAGAGATCCTTAAGCAACGAAGCGGCTGGATTTCCAAACCCCCCTCCGCTGATGAGTCAGTGCTTCTCAAGGCCTTTGGGGCTCAGCCCTCTGCCTCCTGGGTGTCTCTGCCCTTCGACGAGCTCCTGGATTTGGTTTGTCGGAGGGCGTGGGAACATCCAGATACTGTGGAACCAGTGCCTTCTCACCCTAACAAATTTTTGTCTGCCCCACCCGAGAAGGAGTTCTTGACGAAAGGCGTGGCTGTAGATGCCATGGTGGTGGCATCTGCTACACAGCAGGACGTGGCAGAGGCTTCAACGTCCGTCCATCCTCCTAATGAGTCTAGGAGCATGGACCGGTACGGGAAGCGCACCCTGACTTCAGCGGCCTTTACTCTAAGGTCCCTGAATTATTTGGCACATTTCACCAGACTACAGAGGGATCTGGTCAAGGAGCTGTCAGACTCCCTCTCAGGTAACCTACCTGAGCAGCTAGCCCAGTCGGTTAGCTCTCAGTTGGCTATCCTTACCTCGATTTCTAACTCGTCCATGAGGCTCATTTCATATGCGGCAAGGCGGGCAAGCGGCAGGCACAGGCGTGGCTCTCGGAGACAAGCCTGGCTCCGTTGTGTCATTTCGCGGAGGCCTTCAAGTCTTCCTTCCGACGCTCCCTTTGATGGGTCCTCTTTGTTTGGACCCAAGGTAAAGACACTCTTACCGCTGTGAGCAAGAGGGAAAAACTTTATCTGCCGTGGCTGCGTTATTCCACTCCCTTCGGCCTTATCCCAAGGCTAAAGAGGAGGGAAGATGTGGTTCCATAAATCACAAGTTCTTTCCTCAACAGCAGGAAGATTCCCTTCCAGAGGCAGAGGACGGGAAATTTTTCTGGGAGACGCCGTCCCAGAGGCGGCAGAGGGCCCGCAACACTGGAGACCGCGAGTCCTTTCGTGGCTCTTCAGCCTCCCACACTTCATGAGGGATTGCCTGGCTGTGCTGCTCGAGCCAGTCGGGTGCTGTTTGCCAAGCACCTAAAAGCCTGGGTGTCTATTACTCAGGACAGATGCGTGCTTCGGATTATTGCCGGAGGTTACACCATTCCCTTCACACACTCACGCCCACCGTCCAAAAATCCCGGACCCACCACCCAGTCAAAGGGAAATTGCAGCCGCAGAAGCTTCAAAGCTGCTAGAAAAAGGAGTCATCCAACCGGTCCCCACAGACCAGATCGGATCCGAAATTACTCAAGGTTCTTTTAGTGCCAAAGACAGGGGACCTGAGACCCATATTGGATCTCAGCAAACTAAACCAGTCCGTCATGAAGTCCAAATTCGAATGGTCACCTTTCAATCCATTCTCCCCTTTTTGGGGAAGGATGTTTGGGTGTGCCCCCTAGATCTCAAGGGCCTATTATCACATACCGCTACATCAGGCGTCCAGGAGGTATCTGCGCTTCAGCCTGGGAGACAGTCATTTCCAATTTTGTGCACTGCCCTTTGGTCTCACCACAGCCCCCAGGGTGTTCACCAAGTGTTTGGCAGTAGTGACTGCTCACCTGAGGAGTCTCGGATTCCAAGTGTTTCCCTATCTGGACGACTGGCTCCTGACTGCCACCACCAGGCATCTACTACTAGACAACCTACAAGCCACCATCTCCTGGCTGCTTCCTGGGAATTACATTCAATTGGTCAAAGTCTGTCTTGCTGCCCTCTCAGCGCATAAGATTCATAGGAGCAGAGATAGACTCAAAATTGATGCGCATCTTCCTTCCTACCGAAAGGATTCAAACATTACAAGGTCAAGTCCGAGCCCTGCTTCCAAGATCCAAAGCCCCAGCCAGGTTGGTCCTGCAACTTTTAGGTTCAATGTCTGCCACGGTTCTCCTAGTTCCGCTGGCAAGATTGCACATGAGGATTCTTCAGTGGCTGTTATCGACACAATGGTCTTTTCAGGATCTCCCCCTCAATCATCTCATACTGATTACAGAAACGTGCAAACGGGACCTCCACTGGTGGCTTCAGCCATCCAATCTGAATCAGGGAAGACCTTTTGTTATACCCCCTCCGGTGGCCACCTTGACAACGGATGCCTCCCAGACGGGGTGGGGGGGGCATTGTCTGGGCAGGTTAGTTCAGGGTTCTTGGCTTCCAGTTGAAACTTTTCTCCATATCAATGTATTGGAAATGAGGGCTGTACTTCTGTCCCTACAAGCCCTCCACAAGTTTCTCCCTCAAGGCATTATCGCTATCCACACAGACAACATGTCGGTGGTCTGGTATCTAAACAAACAAGGAGGGACCAGATCTTACCCCCTTTGCAGAGAGGCCATGAGGGTGTGGGAATGGGCAGTAGCTACCAACCGCTTCCTGGTAGCGACCCACATTCCAGGAAAATCCAATGTATTGGCAGACAGATTAAGCAGGACGATTCTCTCTCCTCACGAGTGGTCCCTGAGCTGAACAGTAGCAGCTCAGGTTTTCAAAAGATGGGGGACCCCGTGCTGCGACCTGTTTGCAACACCACAAAACACAAAGTGCAAAAGGTTCTTTTCCTTGACTCCGCGTCAGGGGGAGGCAGCTATGGATGCTCTAGTCCAACCTTGGCCAACAGGACTACTTTATGCTTTTCCTCCGGTTCCACTCCTCCCCAAAGTCATCCAGAAAGCTTCCCAATTGGGGTCCTCAATGATTCTAATTGCTCCGTACTGGCCTCGTCAGGTATGGTTCCCCTACCTAAAGAAATATGCTCTGGACGGTCCTTTGGTTTTTGGATCTAACTCCGGACCTGCTGATTCATCAGTCGGGACGACAGCACCAGTCCCTTCACACTTTGAAATTAACAGCTTGGCTCCTCCACTTCCGACCTTAGTCAGAAATCACACCTTAGACCCGGAAGTTATTCACATTTTATCTTCAGCCCACAAACCCACCACTAAGAAATTGTATCTCAGTAAGTGGAAGAGGTTTGCTATCTGGGCTCAACTCAGAGTCTTAGACCCTATTACTGCCCCGATACCAGAGGTCTTGAAATTTTTAACATCCTTGTTTAATCAAGGATCTTCAGTCTCTACTATTAAAGTCCAACTAGCAGCTATCTCCAAATTTCACGAATCCATAGACCCACCGTTGATGAGCAGCAGATTATGTAAAACTTTCATGAAAGGTGCTGTGCTTTTAAGACCCCCAGTTTTTCATCCTGCGCCTCCGTGGGATCTTGATTTGGTACGTGCCTTAACATCGTTCCCTTTTGAACCGGCTGCTACATGTGAGTTGAAATATCTGTCTTGGAAAACTGCCTTCTTAGTTGCAATTACCTCTGCAAGAAGAGTTTGAACTTCAAGCCCTATCTATCAAACCACCGCATTTGATTTTTCACAAGGATAGAGTATCACTTAGGCCTAATCCATCTTTTGTTCCAAAAGTTTGTTCTAGTCTCTGTCTCCAACAATCTCTAGAGCTACCAGTTTTCTTTCCAAAATTTTCAAATGAAGCGGAATACACCTTGCATAAATTGGATGTTCACAGGCAATTGCGCTTCTATCTAGACAGGACTCAACAAATTCGAAAAACAGACCAATTGTTTGTGTCCTTTTCAGATAATAAATTGGGTAAAACCATCACTAAAGCTACTATTTCCAAATGGATTAGAGATTGCATAACTCAGGCTTATTCCTCTTCAAATAAGCAACTTACATCATCTATCAAAGCTCACTCTAACAGAGCTATGGCTTCCTCTATTGCGTTTCATTCCAAGCTCGCTATTTCTGAGATTTGTGCTGCGACTACTTGGTCCAACCCGCACACTTTCATTTCCCACTATAAATTGGATGTGGCATCTAAAGGGCGAGCATCATTTGGTTCCACGGTACTCAGGAGTGTTTTCCAGTGAGCCACCCAGGATTCAGGTGCTAGGGACGCTGTCCCATCAGTCAGAATGTAGGCGAGATAGGATCACATAACATCTTTTAGTTATGTACTCACCATAACTTCAGATGTTTGGGATACATCTCGCCTACATTCCTAATACTCACCCTCCTTCCCCCTGCCCTGGAGATCAGAAGAGATGGAACGGTTTGAGTTCTACTATTTTTATCTTGTATCATCTGTCGATGTTGTATAAGCAGTGCGTGCGTGTGTGCATGTATGCGGACAAACTAGATCTGGGGGATTGGTAGTGGTGCATCCTGGGATATAGTAAGCTCAGCCAATGAGAGACTTCGCTCTTTGGCATAAGCGTGCCGAGTCGGAGCCGAGGGATCAGCTCCGAACCCATCAGTCAGAATGTAGGCGAGATGGATCCCAAACATCTGAAGTTATGGTGAGTACATAACTAAAAGTTTCCCTCCCTCCTTCCCCTCTTGGGACAGGCCTAATGGCTAACACCTCCTCATACAACCTGATTGGGGTATTCATTTATGGTGTATTTGCTTGCAACTAGTGTTTTTTGATTATATTGCATTGCATTATTACATAAATTTATGTATTGCCTTCCTTCTGGGGGCACCTGACATCTGGGGCAAGAAAAACTGAAGAAAATGGCGTCGGCTGGTTCTTTTATACCCCTGTCGCACTGACGTCAGGGAGGAAGCGACGACAACCGATGCCGGACCTAAACTTTGGAATTCGGCCGACCGAGGACCCGTCTAACGGCAGGAAAACCCATCTGTTATGACTGCAGCTGTATTAGCACTCGAACATCTATATTTATGGTAGGTACAAAACTGTACTTTCTAGTTCCACTAGCAAGATTTTGTTTGAGGATTCTAAAGTGGATGTTAGTGATTCAGTGGTTCATTCTTCATCTGCATATGTCCACTCAGATAAGAATTACACAAGCATGCAAGAGATGCATTTGGTGGTGGATCTGCTTAGATTAGGTTTTAAAAGGCCGTCCCTTCATACTTCCACAACCCAAGGCCATAATGACCACATATGGGGACCCATATTGGGATGGTGGCACACTTCCTGGGAAAACAGTAGAAGGCATGTGCCCCCCCCCCCCGAAGAAGCCAATATGCATTTCAGTGTCCTGGAAATGAGAGCAGTGCTCTTAACATTGCAAAGTTTCCAAGACTATCTCCCTTTCGGGACAATTGCAGTTAGACAATTTGTTTGTGGTTTGGTGCATCAACAAACAAGGAGGAACCAGATGTTAGCCCTTGTGTCACGAAGCTGCCAGAATTTGGCAGTGGGAAATCTCATCCATACAATTTCTGACAGCAACTTGCATTCTGGGGAAATCCGACATGATAGTGGACAAGCTGAGCAAGTCCATTCTAATACCTCACAAGTGGTCTCTCAACAAGAAAGTGGTGGCAACTATTTTTCGCCAGTAAGGCCAGCCATTTTGCGATCTTTTTGCATTTCCCTTAAACAACAATTGCAGCAGGTTCTTTGCCCGTATTTCCCCCACCATGGGAATCCCAGAGAGATGCTGTAATACATTATTGGCCCCCCGATTTCCTCTATGCGTATCCTCCAACCCCTCCTTAATCCCCAAATTTCTACAGAAAGCATCCCTGTTTAAGAGCAAAGTCATCCTTGTTGCAGCTTAATGGTCTCAAGAAATTTGGTTACCCTTTCTTTGGCCTCCTCTAGTGTACCCTTCCTTAGATTCTGGATCCAATTCCAGACCTGTCTCACCCGACAAACATTATTCACCTGGATATCTCAAACCTAAAACTAACATGTTTTTTCCATGTCCATTGATAGCCAGACAGCATACACTGCCTTTCCTTGTTTGTCACATACTTTTGTTTTCCCCACGAAGGTTCCACGAGAAAATGTTGCAGAAGTAACAGAAAATATTTGTTTTTTGGGCGCTGCAAAAATGTATTGATCCTTTTTCAGCACCAGTGCATAGTGCCCCTGAATTTTTAGCAACAGTTTTCAAGTAAGAGGTCAGCTCCCCAACTGTTAGAGTTCAGCTAGCTGCCATCTCTAATTTTCACATAAGTATACATGTAAACACTTAAAATAATGCATGTATTATTTTGTTTGTGTGTGTGTATATATATATATATATATATATATGTGTGTGTGTATATAAATATATATATATATATATATACATATGTATACACACACACATGTATGTACCCCCCACACACACACACATTTATGTATATATACATACACGCACGCACATTTTCATATATATATATATATATATATATATATATACACACACACACACACACACACACACACACACACACACACACACACACACACACACACACATCTATGGGTTAAAACTTTTAGTTGAAAACAAGTTGAAAAATGGAAAAATATAAAACAGTTGTATGTTTGGCATCTATACTGTGTAAATAGTTCCTTGACTAGTACAGCTGATGTGGATGATTCCCTAATTCCTGACTAGTACAGCTGCAAGGACGACCGGAGACTAGGACAACTCCCCCACGTCTTAAAAGTCTCCGAGTAATTTGTCATGAAACAGAACAAAAATCAACTTATCAGATTGCATAACATCAAGCAAATACCTAAGTGACAGATGGATCCAGGCTTCGTGAGAAGAACTGTATAGAAAGACTGTACAACTAAATGGTGTTAGTGCTGGTATTTTGTAGAAACACATCTGTTCCACAGTAGATGGAGAATTAGATGCATCTGTATTGAAAAGCAAACCTTGTACATTAAAAGCTGTAACATAGTGTGTCATCTGTTATATAAACAAGTTATTTTATTAGTAACTGCCCTTAAGTTGCTTAAAGTTGTTAAGAGTATTTACTGTTGCAAAGTGTATCATAATTAATTTTTCAGTAGGGATTGAAGACTCCTTGGTTTCATCAAAACTCTGTAAGGCCTTTTTGAAAGGTACCCTTCTTGTGAGAACTTTTTATAAGATCCATTTCTGCCGTTGAACTTAAATTTAGTATTACAGGCCTTAATTCACTCCCCTTTTGAACCAGCAGCAAAATACGAACTTAAGTTTTTGACCTGGAAAACTATATTTTTGGTAGCCATCACTTTTGCTAGATGTCTGTCAGAACTACAGGCATTTTCCTCTAAACCGCCTTACTTAATATTTCATTGGGGATGTAGGGGTAGCTTTACAAATCAGCCCTTCCTTCCTTCCTTGGTGGTGTCAGAGTTCAGTATCAAGCAATCTATTAATCTGCCAGTTTTCTTTCCAAATTTTACAAACAAAGATGTGCATGTGTTTAATTTACTGGGTGTTCATAGTCAGTTATGTTTTTACTTAAAACGAAAGACTTCAGAAAAACAGATAAATTATTTGTCTCCTTTGTGGATTCCAAATTATGCAAGCTAGGTACAAAAGTAACCTTAGCCAGATGGCTGGCTTGACTGTACATCCTTTGTTTATGGGCCTTTCCTTATCAAAACCTTTGAGTAGCCCATTCAACCAGGTCCATAGCAACATCATCTGTATTTTTATCCAGGGCTTTCATGGGCAATATATGTGTGCCTGTTACTTGGGCTAATCCTCATACGTTTATTACTCATTACAAATTGGTTCTGGTCTTAAGAGGAAGAGCAGTCTTTGGCTCAATTGTACTCAGGAATATCATTCTTTAGAGTCTTCCTGGGATTTCAGGTAGCTGGGGACTTTATCCCAGTTGTTGAGGAATGAATGAAAATAGACATTATATAAGTAAGTTATGTACTCAACATAACGTTCCATCTGTGTTGCCCATTTTCATTCTTCAACTCCCCCTACCACCAACTCTCTACCTTTGAACTAATGACTTCTGGAAGAGTAAGACTTTAGGCAACCACTGTTCCTCATGGTGAACTCCAGATATCTGTTTCTATTACCGAGGTGCTAATATTCTTTTGATACTGTAAGCCAGTAAACAAGATCTGAGGTATGTTAGGGGATAGAGCATTATGGGGAAGGGGGGGAGCTTATGAATTTTCTAGTGGTCATGAGCTGTAAAATAACAGATGAGTCAGATCTGAACCCAGTTGTTTAGGAAGAATGAAAATGGACAGCACAGATGAAACGTGAAGGTGAGTACATACGGTTTTTAGTTTAGGTTTTATGGCTACTTAGCCCAACAGTCTGTTAGTTACGTAGACTGCAGTATAACATTTCATGGAGTACAGTACAGATTGGCATTAAGGATTAATGCATATGTTGTAGCATAGATAAGAGTGGTTTGGTTCTTGATAATGGTGTATAAAGTTAGAATTGCTAAGGAAATAGAGATTACCTGGAAGTTGGTGTTTGGCTTACAGTTTACATTGCATATAAGTAATATTCCTACAATTTAAGGTGCTATTGTCTTTAAATATACAAATTTAAAGTTGTGTAAAAAAATGCAATGACTAGGAAGTTGAAACAGTTTTGACTGCATAGTATTTTTTATTCACAAAGTCATATTTTTTAACATGTGACACGTACTTTGTTTAGCAGAGCTAAGGACAAGTGAAAGTTGTAAAAACTGAAGTGTTAGTAGATGTTCAGTGTAGTTTCTTTGTGTACTTTGTTAGCTGATTACAGAAACAGCTGATTGAAATGTTTGAAGTCTAGTGGTCAGATTTTATCGGTATTGTTAAGGTCTAAACTATAATATAGTTGTAGAATTTTAATCACCGTATTAAAAAGCTTGACTAAAGATTTAGAAAATCAATTATGTTTTGTTCCTTAAAGAACTGGTTGGGCAAAAATGCAATAATAGGCAACACACTCAACATAGATGGTCTTCGTGTTTCACTGTTGCAGTCATTACATTTGGGTAATCTGCTGGCAGGTTATAAAACGTGGGAATGCATCACCATATACAGTAAGAAGTTAAAAAAAAGTGAGACAAAACTTTGTATGTGAGAATAAACAGAGTTCCTTTCCTGTAGTCTGAGGAATAATTTCATGATATGTATAAATTTTCAGGTTTAGTCAGCTTGTACAGTTCCAGTGGTTAAAATTGTTTTGAGCTCTGATTGGACTTATTGTGTTGCAGCTGTTTTCACAGACAAAGAAGAAGATTGTTCATTTCACGTGTTCTGATCAGAAGAAACAAGCCAATGCTGCTTACCTTATTGGAAGTTTTGCTGTAAGTCTTTAATTGTTAAGCAAGTTAGACAGCAGATTAATAATTTTTTGTAGTTGAATATTGTGATGTGCAGAGAGAAGTCTGAAGCATCTGTAAAAGTCATAGTGAAGGAGAATCGTATAAGAATATTTTACTTTTGTAACCTTAGCATGCTCTCTTGGTCTGTGCATTTTCTGTCAGTCTTGATGTATTTTTGGTAATTTAGAACTGAAGAGCTAATTTACATATTTTCCTTGGTAGGCCAAAAGCTGATTCCATTTCCAACAGAGTTTATTTTTTTAAATCATTTTTGCCTTTATGCCTGCCAGTCCTCAAGCATTTCCCCTCAGTCAGAGATTGTAGTGTGGGGAGATGAAGGTGCTGGCCTTATGGAAAAAGGAGGCCTTTATATTTTATGGCTTAACCCCGTCCTTGCTGTGTTTGTGAGCACTTGCATCATAGCAGGGGTTACCTATGCCCATTTGTCCGCTCTCGCATTCTTTGGCACAGACTCTGACTGCCATCACCAGCTTTGATGGCCACCTTCACATCTTCCAGACACAGGCACCTTTCATTAAGATGGGCCTCTGTTCTGCAGCTGAGGCCCTGTTATTAGTTCAACAACGGGAGATGCTACCCTTCTCGGATCGGCACGTCCCATCCTCCTTGCTTATGAAATCCACCTGCCAGAAGTACTACTCAAACTTGGGTTGCCTGAGCTGTAGTCCTGTTTTTTTTCCCTCTGCACCACTAATGCAGGCTCTTTCTCCACCAGTGTTAGATGTAATTTTTCAAAATTTCCCAAGGATGACCATTTGACCTCTGTGACATAGACAGTGGTATTGGGTGTTTGTTTTGTAATGGCTGTTGTTTCGGACTGTAGTTTTTGACATTCATATAGTTTGGATCTTAATCCTTTCTGTTTTTACAGAACTTATGCTTCTGCAGCCATCTTTATGCTTTAGCCAGAAAATACGCTTTTGTTTTCTTTGTCCTGTGGATCCTATCAAAAAGTGACACTGTACGCTTAACAGAAAATTCCTGTCTCATAATATGTGGGTCTGATTTCTGGAGCTTCTTGAATTGTTTTGTGGACGATTTGGATTCCTGTCACCAGAGGCAAGTTTGTGTTTTTTCCAGCCTTACTGGCCCCTCTGGGATGAGGAGCATTCCTAATTAACTGAGAATTGATCCTGTTTTTCGTGTAATTTTTAGGCCTGAGAGAGGTGTACCCCCATCTTCTAGTCTGAAGGAATGCATCCTGAAGTGATTGCTAGCACTCCCTTCCAGTATGCTTGGTTCCATTACCATGCAGCCTAATTGTGGGAAACAGCTTCTTTAGTTACTTTTGTCATGTTATTTTGGATTCTTTGTACTGATCTGCTTGGGTGTCATTTTCAGCCCAGTTGGACTTGTCAGTCTTTTGTGTAGGTGGAATCATAGGATGAGCTCATACTAGGGATCATGACTCAAGCCCTAGACATCCGGCACTTGTTTGTCTTTGTGCAAGCTAGTTGAAAATAAGAGGTCTTGGTCTTAAGGGCTTTGCTTTGATGCCTTATCAGGTTTGGAACAGGAGTCGTTTCATTGAGCTCCAGTCTTTGGGCACTGAGTCACACAAATCCTTATTAGTCTGTGTACCTCATTTATGTACTTCCACCAAGCACAAGTAAAACCCCGTTGTTATCAGACCTCTGGAGCAAAAGTAGTCTGTAAAATTCCTTCCCAGGAAGGCTCCCTTTGGGTGTTTTTTGCCACTGATTTGGATGAATGTGTAAGAAAATTGCAGCTTTTGTAGTCCCTAGATGGTGTGTCCTTGGAGGGGAGGGGGTTGGGGCGGGATAAAGTACTGTTTGAATTCAGGATGTTCTTCATCTCACATTGCTGCAGTCCTAACACTTGGGTAGTCCGCTGTCCCAGTCGGCCCGAATACCAAAGTATAAGGCTGACGTCGGTCAAGGCGCATTATTCTGACGTCAGGACGTCAGGGTACAAATGCGCATGACCGACGTCATATCCTCAGTCTTT
>NC_056751.1:130603676-130638676 GCF_019279795.1 Protopterus annectens
TGGCAGGATTTCACTTAGGGTTTATTTAATGCTTTGATGGCCTTAAAATCTCCTCAAGGGATATCGAGGAGTCTTTATTCCTGCCCCTGTTTGGTTTTTCACTCCACTCAAGAGGCCTAGGAAATTGGACTCCTCAGATGAAGATCTGGACTTGGAGGAAGATCCTTGGCTTACTCTTCTAAATCTCGTCCTCCTTGGACTAAGGTTCAGAAGAGGAAGATGACTCCATAAGTCCAAATTCCCCTTCAGAAGAGCTGTCCTTTGGGAATGCCATTGCCTGTATGGTGGATTATTTTAAACGAGATTGTTCTCAAGTCTTCTGAGAGTAAAAAAGAAAAAAAATTGACCTCCTACAGGTGGACCAACACCTCTTGCTGTTTTTTCTATTTTGTTTGCCCCTCCGGATACCTTCTCAGCAGCATCTGTAGCCCCTGACTCTCAGACTTCTGCACCTCAGAAGCCTGATGGAATCTAAGTGCCTGAGGAATCCAAATTCCTTTATAAATCCCCTACTTAACTCTTCTGTAGTGTCAGTCTCTTCTGACAAGTCATCCAGTTTGTAGGCCTCCACCAAGTTGTTGCCTTCTGATAAGGATTGTAGGGCTATGGAAAGGCTGGGCAGGAAAGTTACACTGCACCACTTTATTCTGTAGAGTCATCAACTACCAGTCTCGTATGACCAGGTATATTGGGCTTTCCTTTCTCAGGTTTCTAAGGTGGTTTCTGACCTTTCTTACTCTGAGGGGAAGAATTTGGCCCATTCCCTGCCCTTAATCAAATGCATCTGTGGTGCAACTGATGCCTCTTCCAAGGCTTCTGCCTTTGGTTTATTTATGAGATGTTATTGGCGTCTTATTTGGGCCTTGAGTGATATTAAGTCCAAAATTTTGGATGCTGTTTTGGTTGATAAAAACCTTTTAGTTCTGCTGTTGAGCTTAAGTCTGTCTAGGACAAGGGCAAAGCTTTGCATGAGATAAACATTATTTTTTCTCCAATTCCCACATTTCAGAGGAATTATCCTTCCAAGTCTGTCATTGTCAATTGGCAGTCCTGCCCTCTTCCTAAGGGCAAGAAGGGTTCTATGCATTTTCCTCCTGCTAAGTCTGCCCAGACTCCTGCCACCCAAAAACCTGCTTTTCAGGAGAAGGCAGTTTCTATTTCACAGTTTGCTTCCCCTTTCCTTTCTGTTTTCTTTGTCTTTTCCAAATTGTCTACAGATCACTTCAGACTATTGGGTTATGTCTAGTATCAGTCAGGGATATTTCATGGTTTGGAAGTCCTTCTATTTTCAGGTATTCCTCAACCTCCTTGAGAGCAACTCCTTTATTTATTTATTTATTTATTTCACCCATAGGTACTTCACACTTTTGACTCAGGGTACCATTCAAGCTGTGCCTTCTGCCCAAATAGGGAGGGGAATTTATTACAGTATGTTTCTGGTCCCTCGAAAGAAGGTCACTTGGAGGTCAATTTTTGATATTTCTCAGCTGGACACTATTGTGAAGATTCCTTCCTTTCAGATATCATCCCTGCAGACATTTTTCCTCCTCGTCTTCCCCAGAATTTTCTGGTATCACTGGATCTCAAGGATGCAGATCTTCCCATCCCCATCCATCCCCTCTACAAGAAATGTTTGTATGTCTCTGTCTCTTGTTTGCATTTTCACTTCTCTGCTTTGCCCTTTGGCCTCTCAACTGTCCCAAGGGTATTAACCAAATGCCTCACTGCTGTCATTGCTATTTCCATGGTTCGAGAAATTTGGATCTTTCCTTACCTGGATAGTATTATTTAACATCTTCCCCCAACAGTTTGCTTCAGGATGTCAGATTCATTATTTTCCTTTAGTAGAGTCTGGGCTTCACCATAAACTTTCAGAAATGAGTTCTCGCTCCTTTCCAGGGTTATATTTTCCTTGTCTGCAGACTTCAGAATTTTCCCATGCCAGCATCTCTGCCTGCCCTCAAAGGTCTGGCTCTTACTGCTTTTCTCCCCAATCCCTTCTTCCTTTGGCATCTCTCTCAGACAGTGAATTTCTTGTGGTTCTCTGGCTCATGGCTTCCATCATTCCCATGCTTGTCTCACCAGACTGTATATGAGGAAGCAGCAGTGGCACTTCAAGTCAGTGCAGCTTAAGCATTGCCACCCCCTGGAGTTTTGTGGTGCCTTTCCTTCCATGCCTTGAGCTTCAGTGGTAGATGCATTAACTTTCTCTCAGTCCAGAGTTTCCCTTTCATACTCCAGTTCCAACTCGGGATCTCTTTACAGACTCCTCGTTAACAGGAGTTTGTGTGCTTCCTGTGGCCTCCTCAAGGTTTAGTATTTCTGGCCTTATCAGAGGTCAAATCCTATCAGTGTAAAGGAGATTTGAGGTCTCTGCTTCTAGCTCTTCAGGCTTTTCATCCTTGCCCCACTAAGTTTTCATAGACAATACCACAGTGAAGTGATACGTCAACAAGCAAGGGGCCCAAGGTCCTGTCTTCTTTGCAGAGTAGCTCTTCTGGTCTGGGATCTAGCTATCCAGTATGAAGTGACTCTTCTGGCAGTTCATATTCCCTTGGAGCACAGTCTATTTGGATACACCTTGAGTAGGTCCAGCATGCAAGCTCTTTAGTGGATGCTTGCTGGATGGTGTCCATAGGTGGGGTATTCCTTGGGGGTAGATCTTTTTGCTTCCACTCTTGAAAACTTTCTCTATTCCTTTCTAAATTCCCAGTTCCTTTGGCTTGGAAAGTGGATGCCCTCTCTTTTTCTTGAAAGGGAATGTTTCTGTATGTCTTCCCTTCCCTTCTGTTAACATGATTCTTGCACAAGATCAGGCAGGACTCTCTCAAAATCTTGCTTGTGACTCCCTTTTTTGCCCGGACAGCATTGGTTCCCCCTTCTTTCTTGGCCAGGAGCTCTCATTACTAGTGAGGATGGGTAAGAGATTTCTTGTTTTGTGTGGACCTTCTTGCACAAGACAGGGGATCTCTTATCCTTCCTTACTTGTCCACTCTTCAGTTGATGCAGTGGACATTAAGGTTTTGATTCCTTTCAGGAACCTATTTTCAGAGGACTTGCTTTGAGTTCTGCAGGTAAGAAGTCCACTACCATGAAAAAAATACATCTCCAAATGGAAGCAATTCTGTTAGGGTATCCTGATGGCAAGATAGGCACCAATCTGTCCCTTTTCCTCTGGTTCTGTCTTATTTGTATGATCTGCTCGAAGCTAGGTTAGCATATTCTTCAACTTAAGTCCACCTCTCTGTTTTCTGCTGGTCTGTCATTGACTTCACTTCTGGCCTCTAGGTTTTGATGTCAAGCTATTTCTTAAAGGTGCCTTCTAGGAAGCCTATTCCACCTTCCTGGGACCTCGGTTTTGTATTTGAAAATATGATTCGGGCTCCTTTTGTCCCTGCTTCTTCAGCTTCTTTACAGCATTGTACTTGGAAGACTGCTCATTTTTCTCTCTGTTCTACCAAGAGTGTGTCTAAACTTCAGGATCTCATGGCTATTCCTCCTTTCTTGCTTTTCCACAGTGACAGGGTGCCTCTTCATACTAGTCCTCCTCTAATACCCATGGTATTCAATGAGTTGTCCCTTTATCAATCTGTTAACCTTCTTTCTGTTTTTCTTTCTTTGCAGTCTACCAGTGAGAAGGTTCTTCACACCTTGGATTTGCATAGGCAGCTTAGATATTATTTCGATAAAACTAAAGTTATTTACAAATCTGAGCAGCTTTTTGTTTCCTCATATCCCAGGTCTTTGGGTTTGGCTGTTTTTAAGCAAACCATTTCCTCTTGAATTTCTAATGACATTTTTTGTTGTTATTTTTATGGAAGCTGTCTTTCCTTATCAGTAAGGGTGCATTCTAGTCGGGCAGTTGCCTCCTTTTGTGCTTTTGTTACAAATGTCTGAATACAAATTCCATGCTTGAGGCCGCTACTTGCTCCTCTCGTCATACTTTCCCTAAGCATTACAAGTTTGGTGTTAATGTCATGGCAGGCTTTGCCAGGGCTGGCTTTGCCAGGGCTATCTTGCATGGGTTTATAGTGCTTTTCTGAGCCTCCCTCTTCCCAGGCTTCCTTATGAGCTCTTGTACTCTTCCTTAGGTAAAGAATGCTGCCACAGTGACATGGAAAAATATAGTACAATTGTGTAGAATCTTAGCATAATAGCACATGTCCTTCTCTTCAGTGTTGCATTATTCGCTCCCATCCTCCTGCCACCTCTCTTTTAGCTTTTGCCATGTACTTTTCTTGCCTTCCTTGCCAAGGGGCTCTCCTTCCTTTTTCTCCTGATTGCACATTTTCCTTGTTCCTTTGGGCTTTCTGTTCCTCTTGTGACTTTTTCTTATCTGACTGTGTTTGTCTTTGTGTCACCGTTTTACTCTGTGCCTTGCGCATGGAGCATGTGTGGCATACGATGCCTATAACAACTAAAGGCTTTGTTATGCTGGCAGGACATTGGGCTGTCCTTGGCAGGAGATCCCTTAGATGAAGAATACTACAGCAGTGAAGAGGGCATCTACTGCTTTAGTAAGAGTTTACTCAACTCTACT
This sequence comes from Protopterus annectens, assembly GCF_019279795.1. Lineage (NCBI taxonomy): Eukaryota > Metazoa > Chordata > Ceratodontiformes > Protopteridae > Protopterus > Protopterus annectens. Next base: position 130,608,217 of record NC_056751.1, read on the forward strand.
TAGTATACTTTCTGCTACTGTTATTGCCAATGTTTAATGCTTTTCCCTTCTGCCACAGTTTTTTGATAATTAACTCTGTGCTGGTATGATTGTATCTTTAGCAATATATGTCTTTGTTGCTTTCTTATGGCCAGGTTTGAAGCATATAGTCTGTGTCCCTTCAGTTAACAAATCCTGCCATGGAACACCAATCCAGTTGCTTATTTTTGCTCTCATAAAATGAGTACAGTCTATTTCTTCCAGTTTCCCATGTCTTCTCTGCGTGCTTCTAATGTTTCTTGAAACATTTCTTCTTGAGAAGCCTCATACTGTAACCAGCCTTTTCATCATTCAGCCTCTGGTATCTGCAGTTATCAGTTCATTTGAATATCTAGTTGGTGCATATTCTGATTTTCCTTGCGTTTCTTAATTGAGTTGATAGTCTTTCAGATAGTCTTTCAGTCGCCTCCGAGAATGTTTTATTTATTTTTTCCCCTCAAATCTTAAGCTTGAACAGCTTTTTGTTTAACAGCTGCAGAATTTTTCCCGCTGATTTTTTATCCCTTTGCTTTTTCTGATTGATTTTCTTTCAGGTTCTCCATATTTCTTCTTTGCTGGCATCCAGCCGCAGTATTAGTAGGCAGTAATTGAATTTTACCAAAACAGTTTCAGTGGCACTCCTTTTTTTCAGTTTCTGATTTCACAGTGGGGGAGATGAAATTAAGCTGTTGAGCAGTATGCAGCCATTTTGTTAGTCCCCCTCTAAGATTATGTTGAAGTAACATCCCAGGAGTCAGACTTCCATACCTCACTCTACCCCTGACAGCCTGACATGTTATAGAAGAACAGGATCCTTATAAATAATTGAATAAGAACTTTCTGCAGATTTACGTACTGTGGTAATGGATGCTGCATTGTCACCTCACAGTAAGACACTGTCCGGTTCGATTCTCAGCTAGAGCGTCTTCTGGGTGGAGACATGCGTGAATGGGCGTACCTTCGTTGAAGGTTGTGCATCAGGCCTGACCAGCCGGTACGTAAAAATCAACTGCCAATCATTAGCGGACTGGTGTTCCACTGTGGCGACCCCTAACCGGGAAAAGCCGAAAGACACAAACAAACTAATGGATGCTGCTAATGGAGCTAGACTGAGACTAGACTGTTCTTTAATAGGAAAAACAGACTTAGCTTAACCAGTTTTAGAAAGTGTATGCTTCAACACCCCTGCCTTCAGGGCCCTGAATTGCGAAACCCATATTGTGAAGTGTCAGGAGTATCATCAAGCAAAGACATTTGTTGAGAATGCGAGTTTATGATGCTACATATGTAGCATGCAGGACTTGTTACTAAGTTGATCACCAGGAGACTTTTTTTTTTTTTTTTGCTGAGAGCTCATTCTGTGAAGGATTTAAAAAAAAAACTGCATTTCCCTGTAAAAAGCTTGCTTTTCAGACCCTTGTTTTATAATATGGTGGGGAGAAAAAAGGAGAGCAAAGGGAAAGTAGTGGAGTCTGTAAAGCATGTTTTTACCTTTCTTTTTGCCAAATAACCCCAATCATTTCACCTAGCAAGGGCCTTGGTGCTGGAGGTAGGGTAAAGGCAAGCAGGCAAAAGTTAAGAGAGCTGTACCGAAGAAAAGCGGCAGAAACAGGTTATGGGAAGATCAGGAGACCATCCAACACTATGCTCCGCGCGTAGGCACTGCACGGCCAGAATGAACCATATGAAAACCACTGTAGGCCAGCAGAAAAGTGAATCGAAGTAAAAAAATAGACGAAAACCCCGAGAGTTACAGAACAAACATGACTTTATTATCCAGACCGGTTTCGGCAAGAAATGCCTTCTTCAGTGATACTTAGTCAAAACAGTAAATGTTCAAAGTCCTGAATATTTATAGACTCATACAACCAATGAAAAAACTACCCAACCCATAAAGGAAATGGTATATTCCTAGTCCTTAAACAGCAATGCACAAAACTAAATCATAAAAATTAAACTGAAAACTAATAATAATAAGAATAAATGTGACGGTATGAAAAATAGCTTTTGGCATTGAGTAATAAATAATGAAAAGCCAATAGACTTCCTACACAGAATAGGCTAAGTTTCCTACGAACATGCAGATAGATTACATGGTACAAAAACATAAAAATGTGTATATTCATCTTGACAAAGCCAAGATAAGCTACATAAAAATGATAGACATATTATTATTAACATCATTTAATAAACTAACTTAATGCAAAAACTTAGCATTAATGTATAAAGAACACATATAATTAATTATAATATACCACAAAATTGAAATGGTTCCACATGAAAACTCTTCAATTTTAGATCAACTTATAGTCTTAATAAAGTTGAAACTTATGATAGTGTCCACTTATAATTAAAATAGACAAATACATTAGGTAGATATTTGCTACCATGTATCAATGCAGAAACATTAAACACCCTAAATATCAATACATTCCTAATAGAACAAATAATTATAAATGGTCATTTAGACCTGGTGGAAAAAGCGCACCCAATGTGATAATCCAATATTTTTCCTTATGATTTAGGATGCTATGCCATCCTTGTGAGTTGTTACGATCACCAGTAATTCTATCAATAATCATAAAAGTGAATTGAGCATTTGGATGTTTCAATTATGACGAAATAAAGCATTGGTCTCTCTTTTATTCTTAATATCACTTCTATGTTCATTGATACGAGTTCTAAATGATCTTGAGGTCTGGCCAATGTAAAATGCTGAACACTGACAGGTAGTTAAATATATTACCCAGCTGGTACTACAGTTTCCAAATATTTTGCAATCATAGACTCTACTAGTATTTTGACAGGTAAAATGTTTGAATTTGCAAATCTGTTTACATGAGCCACAATGACCACAAGGGAAGGTTCCCAACAATTCATCCCCAGACATAGTAAGTTGCTTATATGTTGCCTCCCCACTTTCCTTATGTTTAAAGTGAGAAAACAATGAGCCCAATGTTTTTCCTCTCCTATATGCAAACTGGCACTGAGGTCCCAAAAATGCTCTTAGCTGTTCATTAGCCAATAAGATGTTCCAGTGTTTGTTAATAATGCCCTTAATGGCATTGTAATTTCTACCATAAGTAGTAACAAACCTTATAGTAGATGCAGAAGAATCTCTTGGCTGTGTTTTGTATTGTAATAGGGTATCTCTGTCCATATTGATAGACCAATTCATGGCTCTGGCAATGTCCCGTTCCTTATAACCTCTGTTTGCAAATCTCTGATATAAGTCCAAGCTGGCTTTCTCGTATTCGAGTTGTGTGGAACTAATACGATGTTCTTCATCTCACATTGCTGCATTCCTTACATATGGGTAGTCCGCTGTCCTCGGTCGGCCCGAATACCAAAGTATTAGGCTGACGTCGGTCATGGGCGCTCAGAACTGACATCAGAGCGTCAGGGTATAAAAGCGCATGACCGACGTCATATCCTCAGTCTTTTTTGCTGCATGGTCCGATGCAGAAGCAGCATTGCAAGTGCCGTTCGGCGTTCTGAAATTTTCGTATTCTGAGTTTCAGACCGAAACCAAGTTGGGCTAAGTACCTCGTTGGGGAATATTTTTGTTTTTTCTTGCCTCAGTTAATTCCGGATGTCAGAAAAAGTGAATAATTGTATTTCTTGTGGGAAACAGATACCGCATAGGGATTATCACTCTCTTTGCATTCCTTGTTTGGGACCTGAGCACGACGTAGTTGGGTGTCGGTTTTGTGCTAGGTTTAATAAGCGCACCATAAAACGAAGGTTAAATTGCGCTAGGTTAGTCTTTGGTAAGCGGTGTAATTATAATATGCCGTCGGATCCTCCGACGCCCGCTTCCACGAAGAAGCGCAAAGACAAATCTTTGAAACCTAGACAGGATGTTTCGTCCGTTTCGGACGCCGGTCCTGTAGAAGCTACAGTGGAACAGGTGGATCCGGCTGAAGTTTCTGTTGAGTCTCAGGGGGAAACTTTGATTTTGCAGGATGTGGCCTCACAGGAGTCAGGTCAAGCTGAAGGGGCCTCTCAGGTTACTGTTCTCCCTTCTATGCCTAAGGTGGTTAGGCCTTCTGCTACTATTTCTAAGGCTTCTTCTAAGGACAGGTCTGTTTTGCCTTCCTCTGGTGGCACTCCAGGGTCTGTGCCTAAAAAGCACATGCTTAAAATGGCAGAAGATTTGATTACTTTAATTAGAGGTTCTATGCCCCCTCCTGATAAGAGGCCCAGGGTGGAGCCAGAGTTGGAAAGTTTGGATCAGGCCTCAGATGACTCAGAGTCTTCTGCTGAAGATATTCAAGATTTTCCCCCTTATTCGGATTCTGATGCAGAGGATTCCACTCCTGCTTCTCCTCCAGAGGATTTTTCATTTTCAGAAACTCTGCATTCCATGAGGGAGCATTTTAAGTGGGAAGGACAGGATTTCTCTGATTCACGGAAGAGCCTTAGGGAATTCTTGTTTTTACCACAGCATAGACCCTTGGCTATACCTCCTGTTTTGGATGTTGTTCAAGATGTTTTCTCGGAGGCTTCCCTTAATCCAGATTCTTTGCCTCCTGCCAGTTAAACCGGACAGGTATTACAGGGTGCCTGAGGCTCATAAATATCTGTATAAGAGTCCTAGGGCGGACCCAGAAACTATTAGTCAGGGGCCTAAGGGTGTTAGAGCCTCTGTTGTAAAGAATCCGGTTCCTCTAGATAAGGAAGCTAGAGCTTTGGATAGATGGGGTAAAAAGGTGTATACCTCTTCTACTTTAGCAATGAGGGCTTTAAATTGCCAGTTTCATATGTTGAAGTATCAGAATTTCCTCCTTTCTCAGCTAAAATCTAAAGTGGATGCTTTGGCAGAGGGCATAGAGTGTAAAGAATTGCAGGATTTAGTGCATGTCTCTGAACAGATGGGTAAGCATTCTTTGCAGTGTGATTTTGATGCTGTACAGGCCTCTTCTAGGGTGGCTGCCACTGGTTCAGTTCTTCGTAGGCATGCCTGGCTTAAGGATCAGAATTTGTCCGAGCATGTTAAAACTAGAATTCTGGATGCCCCTTTACAGTCTGAAGTTTTGTTTGGTCCCCCTGTGGAGTCGGTTTTGAAGAAAATGGAAAACAAGGCTAAGTCTATGCAGACTGTTAAAGATTTTTTGCAGGTGCAACCTCCAAAGTTTAGTAGAAATTGGCCTACTAATGGGTGGACGTACCCTTCTTCTGATTCTCAGTCTAGGGGTAGATCTAGACGTGGCAGGGGCAGAGCTCACAGTACATTCAGGCCTAGAACTTGGAGTTCGCCTGCACAATCTGCAGGTGAGGGCAGGGGCCAGTCCTTTCGTAAACAGGCCCAATGACCTGCATTTTCAGCTGCCAGATTCTTCTTGCCTGGCAGCTCCTTTGGGAGGAAAGTTAGCACTTTTCAAGCAAAACTGGCTTTTAGTCACCCAGGACAAATGGGTATTGGACATTATAAACCGAGGCTACAAGTTCTATTTCCATACATTGCCTCCTTTCAAAGGCATGCCAGACGTTCCTCCTCGGCAAAGGATAGAGGCTCACAAGCAGATTTCTTTACTTCTTCAAATAGGAGCTATACAGCCAGTTCCTCTGTCAGAAGTGGGCCTAGGATTTTACTCTCGCCTGTTTCTAGTACCAAAGAAAGGGAACACGTGGAGACCAATTTTGGATTTATCTATCCTCAACACTTATCTGGACATTCCAAAGTTCAAAATGCTGACGTTACAACAGCTTTTACCCCTGTTGGGAAAAGATCACTGGATGGTAACTCTGGATCTCAAAGGGCTTATCTTCATGTTCCTATCCGGCCCTGTTACAGGAGGTACCTGCGTTTTCGGGCTGGAAATTTACATTATCAGTTCTCTGCATTGCCCTTTGGCTTATCTACTGCGCCCAGAGTGTTCACAAAGGTTCTGGCTCCAGTGATAGCCTTTTTCAGGTTAAGAGGAATACAGATTTATCCTTATTTGGACGATTGCCTGATTATTGCACAAGACAAGGACGAACTTCTTCATCATCTACAGTATGTGATGGTAGTGTTAAGATGCCTAGGGTATTCTGTGAACGAAACAAAGTCCAGTCTAGTACCCTCTCAGGACATGTGCTTTCTGGGTGTGAGACTGAATACAGCTTCCCAGATGGCTTTTTTGACCCCGGACAAACAAAGAAGCCTTTCTCTTTATTTCCATCAAATGTCTCTACAGTCCAGGCTGACTGCAAGGACAGTCCTTCAAGCCTTGGGGTTCATGGCATCTTGTATTCTGGTGCTTCCCAATGCCAAACTGCATATGAGGAAGCTTCAATGGTATCCCAAAAATGTATGGACACAACACTGCCAAGATCTGGACACTGTCATTCAGATAATACCTTGCATTCAGAAGGAATTTTTGTGGTGGGCTCAGGAATGTCACCTAAACAAGGGACTCTCTGTGACCCGACCAGAGACAAGTCAGATTCTAACGACAGATGCCTCGGACAAGGCTTGGGGAGCACACCTCAATGGAAAATGGGTGCAAGACACGTGGCCTGTCAGACTTCAACATTTGCATATCAACTTGAAGGAGATGTTAGCAGTCCAATTTGCATTGATGGCTTTCAAGGATTTACTTTTCCCAGGGCAGGTGTTGATTCAAACAGACAACACTACTGTCATGTGGTACATCAACAAGCAAGGGGGAACCCATTCGTACCCTCTTTGCAGGCAAGCGATGATTTTGTGGGAGACTGCTCTCAGTTTACACCTCAATCTTCAGGCAAGGTTTCTACCAGGAGCACAGAACTCCTTAGCAGATGTGTTGAGCAGACAAATAGTGGATCCTCACGAGTGGAAACTGGATCCTCATGTATTTCAAAAGTTGACAGTGTTATGGGGACTCCAGACATAGATCTGTTCGCTTCTCCACTAAATTACCAGTTGCCAAAGTTTTGCACAAAAATGTTTCATCCCACAGCTTGGAAGGTGGATGCTCTATCATTCAGTTGGAGCAATCTTCATGTCTATGCCTTTCCACCTCTGCCTCTCATTCCCAAGGTACTCTTGAAGGCCAGAAAAGACAAGCCATCCATGATTCTGATAGCGCCGGATTGGCCTCGACAGCACTGGTACCCACTACTGAGGAGTTTAGTACGGGAGCCTCCATGGCCTCTGCCTTTGATTCCGCATCTTTTGTCTCAGGAGGGCAATCACTTCCTCAATGTCAAGATTCAGTCTCTGCATCTAACAGCCTGGCATATTCTGTTTTAGACCCTGGAGGGTCTCAGCTTCCACAACAAGTTTTGAATGTTATTTTGGAGGCCAGAAGGCCTAGTACAAGGAAAGTTTACGCTGATAAATGGAGGAGATTTTTTATTTGGAGCAGAGCGAAGGACTTTGATGTTTCCAAGCCTGATTTAAGTGTTTCTCTTCAATATCTTACTGAGCTATTGGACACGGGTTTGTCTTTCTCCTCGATAAAGGTTCATGCTGCAGCCATTTCTGCTCACTATGACTGTGACCCTCCTTTATTTTCTCATCCTTTGTTTAAGCAATTTCTTAGAGGGGCAAAGAACATAAGACCCCCACGTAGAGCTCCTACTCCTGCTTGGGATCTCAATTTTGTGTTGGAAAAGCTCACTTTATCTCCTTTTGAACCTGCAGCTACTTCAGAGTTGAAGTTTTTGTCTTGGAAGACTGCTTTTTTGTTGGCCATTACGTCTGCTAGAAGGGTATCTGAATTACAGGCTCTAATGGCAGTTGAACCCTTCCTGATATTCCATAAGGATTGGGTCTCACTACGTACTAATCCTACTTTTATGCCTAAAGTTGTTTCTAATGTGGCCTTTAACCAATCTATTCATCTGCCTACTTTTTATGCTGATCCCCAAAATAAGGGGGAGAAAATTTTGCTTTCTTTGGACATTCAAAGGCAGTTACGTTATTATTTGAGCAGAACTAAAGGGTTCAGGCAGTCCCAACAGTTATTCATTTCTTTTGCCTTTGGAGCCTGTTACAAAACAAACTATTTCTAAGTGGATTGGGCATTGCCTTCTGTTATTCTCATCATGGTAAGGAGGTTCCGGCTGGAATCAGACCTCATTCCACTAGGGCTACTGCCACTTCTACTGCTTTTTTAAGGGGAGTGGCTACTAAGGATATTCTGGAGGCAGCTACCTGGAGTTCAGTGCACACTTTTTCTAAGCATTACCATCTTCCTCTTTATTCCAAATCTAGGGCTGGGTTTGCCACTGCAGTATTACAGGGCATGTTAGCAGCTCCTAATGCTATCTGATTATACCAACCTCCCATTACCTTTGCTTTGGGATTCTACCCACAGGTTATGACTGCAGCAATGTGAAGAACATAGTACAGTTTTGTACCTACCATAAATGTAGATGTTCGAAGATCCGCATTGCTGCAGTCCAATTTTCCCTCCCTCCTTTCCCCTCTGTAGTTTGGGGTGGATGTGTGGTTTGTGGTGTATCTTGGTTGCTATTTTGGTGATTGGGTATTTTTCTGTTTTTTGGCTATGGCCTTTCCTTTTAAGGCCTTCTGACATCTGGGGCAAGAAAGACTGAGGATATGGCGTCGGTCATGCGCTTTAGTACCACGGCGTACTGACGTCAGATCTGAGCGACCGTGACCGACGCCAGCTTAACACTTTGGTATTCGGGCCGACCGAGGACAGCGGACTACCCACAGGTTATGACTGCAGCAATGTGGATCTTCGAACATCTACATTTATGGTAGGTACAAAACTGTACTTTTTTTTTCTACCTAATCCTGGAGCACAGTGCGTCAAGCTACCAGTTTAGTGCAAGTTTTAATGACAGGGCAATAAAGCATAAAACTGAATTCCTTAGTGGGTTTCTGAAAACAAGTAGTTCTTGACATTCTTGCTCAGTGGTGTCACAGTTTTCTTGCCTGGAGTCTCAAAGAAATGGAAGGAGAGAGGATTTGCAGAAAACCAACATTGCTGTGTCTGACTGTCCACCATGGCTTAAAATCATTTGACATGAGCATTGTGGTGTTGCAGCCACCTGATTTGTTTTTTTATTCTTCCGGGTCCTCTGGAACTGCCCATCCTGAGACAAAGGCCTTTGACTTGACCCCATTGGAGGGCAGTGTCTTCATCCTTGAATGCACTTTGTGTTGGTTGGATCTCGTGCTTATTTTGCAGGGCCTGTTTGCTGAGTACTGATAATTGAGGAGGAGGTCAGTAGCCACTTGGTAATTGTTTTGGAAGAGAGCCCCGGGAACCGAGTTGAGGTAATGCCTGGCTGCATCCTGAGGCCTTGTCCACTGTACTAAGCGCAAGACTCTGTATCCAAACGGAAGTCAGTTTTACCCCAGGTGACACTGATGGGTTACCCTGCCGCTTCTGCCCAGGTTTGTCTACATGATCTAGACACTGTGGTACAGATATTCATGGACTCCATGATGTCTAGTTAACTCACTGTGGAAAGGGAACCCTTAGCAGGAAACTCTTTTGGGAAGAGGTAAAAGACCCCCCCCCCCCCAAAAAAAAATGAGAGATTAATCTAACTCAAATTATGAATTTGCTTATATGGAGCATTTATCTTCTCAGAATTTTTTGAATACGGACTCTGACGACACTTTGTCCTCAGCCTCACCACTTGAGGACCTAATGTTTAGAAATACCGTTGATAGAATGAAGGAATCTTTTAACTGCGAATCTAGAGAGTTCTCCAAAGTTAGTCAGTTATAGAAGACTGAGTCTTTTTGAACCTATATCTCTGGCCAAACCTCATGTCCCAAACACATCAAAGATTTGATGGACTAATCACTGTTGCTCATCTATTCTCTCCTTTTTGCTCCTAGGAAGCCTGATGGCTTTTACAGAGTGCTTGATTTACCTACTTAATTTTCGAAGAAACCAGTAGCAGATCACCCAAGGGATTTTCTGGACTTGCTTGCAAGAATTGTTTGCTAAATCATATGGATAACAGATTCTTAGACTAATTTGGCAAGAAGACCTAGAGATTGATGAGTAGAGACAAACTGTTTTGACTGCTTCATACTGGCCCAGCCACCCTGGACAGGAGAGCCCTGAACTGCTAGATACATGTGCTCAAATTCCTCAAGTCTGTTCCGGATCAAGTCAAACGGAAGGCAGAGGGGATCCAAGATAAGATCTTCCTGAAGGGCATCTAGGATTTGTGCACTGTAGTCCTCCAGGTATACAGACATTCAAGTGTGGCTGTGATGCATCATGCATGGCAGCTGCTTACCTGGTCCATCACAAGGAAATATGCCTGGCTGAGTACCCTGCCTCTGTCAGATCATGTTAAAGCAGCGTTTCCTGTTTGGGTACCTTTTTGAAACTGTGTTTGAGAAACTGAATTAAATGGTAAAAGCCATGAAGTCCAAGGAATTTTACCTTTACCCAACACAATGATGAAGTAGAAACCACTGTTATAAGTGTTGGCCCGTTATTCCAAAGCAGGAAAAATCCAAAGCTCCAAATGGGAAAAAAACTGAGTATCTAAGAATGTGTTAAACTGACTAAAGACCTAGACCTAGACCTGGAGGTCTAAAAACCCAACACGTGGTAGGAAGCCGCTGACTGTGCTCACCATCTCCCTCCACCAACCCCACCCTTTTACCAAAGTTACCTAGGGTGAAGTCTCACTTTTCCATCTCAACTACTGCGAAGAGATCACTGAGGTCCATTTGGTTTTACAGATAATGAAAGGATACTCTCTGCATTTCTTGATCCCTCCTCCACTTTCAATGCATTCCAGCCTCCCAACAAACTCTGTATTCTTTCTTGGACTTCCTCATAGCTCAAGGCTCCTTTCAACCAGTTCCTCCGGGAGAGTTGGGCGCGGGGTTCTAGTCCTGGGTGTTTTTGGTCCAAAGGAAAGAAAAAGTGCGTGGAGGCCAATTTTAGATCTTTAAAGGCATGACAAAGATGCAGACTTTGCGAAAGTTTCTACCAATCATTTTGCCTTGGCCATGGATGGGTTACCCTGGACCTAATGGACTTCTTCCTTCATATTCCTATTTTACAAAAACACTGAAAGTTACCATACTTCAAAGCAGAGAATCTCCACTTCCAGATCTGCGTCTTACCATTTGGCTAATGTACAGCATCCAAAATGTTTACCAAATGCCTGGCACCAGTTACTGCCTTTTGCAGAATCTAAGGAGCCTACATTTACCAGTTCTTAGATGATTGCCTGATAGAGGTGGCGTCTTCTGTGGAACGTTTCAGCCATACAAATGGTTTGATTTCAGTGGGTGAGCCTACCCTGGAATGTCCAGAAGTCAAGACTAATACCCAGTACTCCAGTATCCTTCCTAGGAGCAGAATTACTTTTCTGTTTAGCATAGGGCATTCTTGCCAAAAAAAAGTTTCTATTGTCAGAAGACATTTCTAGATAGCAAATTATTACAGCAAGGGAGTTCTTGAGGTTGCTGGGATATGTGGCTTCATTTATCCTATTACCCCCCCCCCCATCTCTCTCCTTCCATGCTTGAAAAAGGAGATTTGGTGGTGTGGAAGGTCCATCAAGGTAAGTCTCGGTGTCACCTCCCTAAAGCAAACCAGACTCTAATGATGGACAGCTTGGACCTGGCATGTTGCGCACGTTTAGGCAGGCTGTGTGACCAGAGGACATGAGACAGGCAATGTAACAGGCTAACATCCATGTAGAGGAAGTGATTGTGGTAATTCTAACCATGCAAGTCTTCAAAGACAAACTGAGTAGGCCCTGTATAAAGGTTGTAGCAGAAAACATGACAGTGAATGTGGTATGATAAACTGGGAATACACTCAATATTACTGTATATGCAAACTAGCAATGTAGCTGTGGTAATTAGCACAACTACTGCTGCTCCCTAGAGCCTCTTGACTTGTCCATGGCTGGACAACATTGCTAGTTGACTAAGGAAATCTCTTCTGGACGTCAAGTGTATCTTGGAGAGTGTTGTTAAATTTGGCACACAGATTTGGGTGTACCAGAAGTGGGTCTTTGCATCTGCACTAAAATATGTATCTCAAGAAGTTTGTTCCAGAACCCTCACTGAGGAGCAGGCTCCTCCTGCTTTTACCTGTACAGACCTTTTCATTTATGCTTTTTCCCTGACCCCACTCTCCTTGTCCTTCAGACATTACCTAGTGTTAGTCAGTCAGAATGTTCGGTGAGGTAGGTTGTGCTCCACTTTGAGAATAACTGGACTTGAACACCTCAGACAGGGAAGACTTGATGATGTTGCTGACTGACCACCCTTTATACGACCAACTTCCTTGCAACTGCTGAGGAGAGCATCTGCTGGCTGGAGGATTGTAAAATCCTCTGATATTTGGTGCACTGAAGCATGGCAGGAAGTCGCCAGTCTTAGTTACTACATCATTGATCTACTCAACACCTATGGTTATGGCCAAGGGACAAAAAGGTTTATGGATTTTCCTCGACACTTTTCCTTGTTCAAGAAATGACTGACCCTGGAAACCCATTCTAAGTTGGTCAGAATGTTGACCTTCTTGACCCTCTTGCTGTACTAGGCCCTCAGAGTCATCGTACTCTTCAGGAATGCTTATCTTCACATTCCTCTTTTTAAAGACGACGCAGTATCTGAGATTTGCAGCAGAGAGGGAACATAACCAGTACTAGTTTATCTCCTTGCCCTTTGATTCTTCTCCTGTGACTGAAGGTTTTATCAGATGCGTGGTCTAAGCAGTAGCATACTGCAGGCCAAAGGGCATTCACATCTTCCTGTACTTAAGATTGTTGCCTGATTCTGGCTCAAACTCAGGAACAGTTGAGGAGGGCAGTGGAGTACACCACAAATTTGCTTCAACAGAGTTTCTTCCTGAACAAGCAGAATTCCCACTTTTATCCATCCAGAAATGTGGGTCTTGCAGGGGGCCCTTCTGTACATGAGAAAAGCAAAAAACCTGCATCCTCGGGGAAAAGGAGTCATCCCTTACTGTCTTGTTTCAGGACATGGCAGTAACATCAACAGTGAAGATCAGGCAGCTGCTGAATATTTGGGCTATGTGGTATCCACGCAAGCTGTTGATGATGTTCTTAGTGTTTCACTGTTGCAGTCATCAAGTTTGGGTTATCTGCTTGCAGTAGCCCTCAGTTGGCCTGATTATGAAAGTCTTGGGTCCTTCGGTTGCTGTCTTATCTTCCATGACGTCAGGTAGTCAGGGGTATAAAGCATGCAGCCAACGCCATTACATCAGTCTTTCTTGCCATGGCGGTGCTCAAAGCAGAATCAGTTTGCAAGTGCCGGTCGGCTGACTCCTGAAATTTTCGTTTTCAAGTTTCAGAACCAAAGTCTTCAACTAAAGCTAAGTACCCCGTTGGGGAAACTTTTTCTTGCTCTAAACCAATGTCAGTAAAAGTCAATAATTGTATTTCTTGTGGGAAGCAAATACCTCCTAAAGATTTTCATTTGTACTGTATTCCTTGCCTAGGCCCTGACCATGACATACCTTGCTGTCAGTTTTGTGCCTTATTTAAACAACTAACTATTCGTCGCTGGTATATTTATGCTTCTAAATATTTTGGTACTCTGTTCAATTATCCCGATATGTCTTCGGTAAGCCTACCAACATTCCGAAAAAACGCAAAGATAGAGACAGGCCGCCTAGGTCCAAAGCTGCCGACGACGCTTCTCCTAAGCTAGTCGCCAGTTCATCGTTTCTCAGTGAGGCGCTTTCGCAGTCCCTGATACCTGCTACTTCAGATTCGCAGGCCTCTACTGAGACCCATTCAGAGTCCGGTATGCCGCGAGATGCTTCATCTGTGCAACCTTCGGATGTCTCTGCCTTAGATGAGTCTGGAGCCGCTGTGCAGGCACTGGAATCTGAGGGGGTGTATTCAGGTCTACTGACTTGCATATTAAACCGATGCCATCTTCTTCAAGGCCTAAAACTCGAACCATGCCTAGAAAACCGACACCCAGACCGCATGGTTAGGCTTCTATGCCTAAAAAACAAATGATAGGAATGGATGAAGACCTTATTACTTTAGTCAGGGGAAGCCAACCTTTGCCCTCTGAGAGACCTAGGACTGAATTTGCTTATGATACTTCTGACCAGGATTCTGAAATTTCGGTTTCCTTTGATGACCAGGATTTACCCTTATCTACCTATGTGGATTCTGATGCAGAGGACTGTATTCCCTCTGCTTCCGTCCCAGAGGGATTTCTCTATTGGTGAAACCTTGTATACTCTCTGGGAGCATTTTTGCTGGGAAAACAAGGATTACTCTGATTCCAAAAAGAGGCTTAGGGATTTCTTACTCCTGCCCCAACACAGGCCTTTAGCCATCTCTCTTGTACTAGACATTGTTGATGATGCCTTTTCGGAATCTAGCTTGGCCCATGACTCTCTACCTCCTGCTCCCAGAAAACCTGATAGATATTACAGGGTGCCTGACTCTCTCAAGTTCCTTTTCAAAAATCCTACTGCGGATCCTGAGACAATTTCACAAGGACCTAAGGGCATTAAGGCTACTACTGCCAAAAATCCTACCACCTCTGATCGAGATTCCAGGGCGCTGGATAGATGGGGTAAGAAGGTATACACTTCTGCAACCTTGGCCATTAGGGCCTTAAACTGCCAGTTTCATATGTTAAAGTATCAGCAGCATATTATTGGATTGCTTAAACAGAAAATGATGTTGATTCCTGACTGTGCTGAAAATAAGAATTTTCAGGATTTAATGCCTTCTGCTGAAGAGGTTGGAAAACATACTTTGCATTGTGGTTTTGATTCACTAGAGGCATCTTGCAGGGCTGCTGTCACTGGGTCTGTACTTAGAAGGCATGCTTGGCTTAAGGAGCAATCTTTGCCAGATCATGTTAAAGCTAAATTACTGGATGCTCCCTTAAATCAGGACCACCTGTTTGGCAACAAAGCAGAGGTTCTTAAAAAGATGGAGGAAAAAGCTTAAATCTATGCAGACTGTTAAAGATTTCCTACAAGTACAGCCTCCAAGATTTAGTAGGCATTGGCCCTCTTAAGAGTTGGTCCTTTCCTGCCTCTTCCAGGCCTTCTCAGTCCAAACCCAGAACCAGCAGAACACCCAGGTTTCAGTCCCAGGCTACGCACAGGACTAAGCAGTGGGGAGGCTCCCTCTCCCAAATCATGGAGTAGTAGGACTCCCCCCTATGGTAAGCTGTCTCAGTGACTTAACTTTAAACTTCCAAGCACTTCTCAACTGACTGCTCCTTTAGGAGGAAGGATTGCTTTACAGGCAAAAAACTGGGAACTCATTACCCAAGACAAATGGGTTTTGAATACTTTCCCAAGGATACAGATTTCACTTTCACACGTTACCAACCCCAAATGTTTGGCCAGATCTACCCCCAAATCAGTGGGCAGAAGCTTAAAAGCAAGTTCTCGCTCTCTTAAGCATAAAGGCTATTCAGACTGTACCAGAAGAGGAAAAGGGGCAAGGTTTCTACTCAAGACTTTTCCTGGTACCCAGAAAAGACAACTCATGGCATCCTATCCTGGACCTTATCCTAAACACCTGTGTGGTGTTTCCAAAATTAAGCTGCTAACTCTTTACCAGTTGCTTCCTATGCTTGGCAAGAATGCCTGGTTGGCAACACTGGATTTAAAAGAAGCCTACCTGCACATCCCAATCAAGGAATCTTGCAGAAGATACCTCCGCTTCATAGCAGGCTACATTCACGGTCAGTTCTCTGCACTGCACTTTGGCTTATCTACTCTGCCCAGGGTATTCACAAAGTGCCAAGCTCCAGCCATTGCATTTTGCAGGCAAAGAAATATTCAGATATACTCATACCTGGAAGATTGTCTACTTCAGGCAGAAAGCCAGGACATACTTTTGCATCATCTGGCATTTGTACAAAAGGTGCTAACTTGTCTGGGGTACACCATAAACGAAAAGAAATCACATCTTGTACCCTGTCGACAAATTATATTCCTGGGAGCAAGCTTGAACACAACTTCCCAGATGGCTTTCTTCACGCCAGAGAAACATTCATTTGACAACTTGCTTCAAACTAATGGCCACAAAAACCCTATCTGCAAGGCAAATAGTGCAAGCCTTGGGGTTCATGGCCTCTTGCATTCTACTAATTCCATATGCTGGACTGCATATGAGGAAACTGCAATGGTATCTAAAAAAACCTATGGTGTCAACATTCTCAGGATCTAGAAGCAATGGTTCCTATCATACCTTGCCTACAGTTAGAGTTGCTTTGGTGGGCAGAGGCCTGCCACCAAAACAAGAGACTACCTTTCACTCTACCTCCTGCCCGCCCAAATACTAACAGAGTCATCAGACTATGCATGTGGGGGGGGGGGGGGGTCACCTGGCAGGGAAGTGCATTCAGGGCAAATGGAACCCAAGTCAAATGCACCTGCATATCAATCAAAAAGAAATGTTAGCTGTACAGAATGCTCTGACAGCCTTCAAGTACCACATTCTTCCAGGACAATTAATGGTAAAGGACAACACCACTGTTATTTGGTACATAAGCAAGCATGGTGGTACCCATTCCTACCCTCTCTGCAGACTAGCCATGGCTCTGTCTGACACAGCCTTGAGCTGCTAAGTGCATGTACAGGCTCAATTCCTTTCAGGAAAACTAAATACACTGGCAGACGAACTAAGCAGAAATCTCATGGACCCACACAAGTGGAAACTTAACCTAAGACTTTCAGCATGTTGATAAACAAATGGGGGAGTCCAGATCTAGACCTGTTTGCCTCCCCCCAGAACTACCAATTGGACAAATTCTGCACAAGGACTCCCCACAAACAAGCTTGGAAAGTGGATGCTCTGTCCTTCAGCTGGAAAAATCTATCAATTTATGCCTTTCCTCCTCTGCCTCTCCTCTCCAAAGTACTACTAAAGATCAAATAGGACAAACCAAGGACGATACTGATTGCACTAGACTGGCCACGCCAACACTGGTAACCCCTCTTGTGCAGTGTGTCACTGCTGGCTCCATGGCTCCTTCATCAGACCCCTACCCTGCTGTCACAGCAGGAGAGCCAGATTTTGCACCCTCAGCTTCAAACCCTGAACCTGGCTACCTGGCTAATTACCCAGTCTCTCCGTCACCATCCCTCAGTAAACAAGTGTTGGATGTCATTTTGGAGGCAAGGAGGCCTAGTACTAGAAAGTCTTATGCTGAAAAATGGAAAATATTCTGTGCCTGGAATCAGACTCAAGGGATGGGCACAGCAGTGCCCAATTTACCTCCTATTATTCAATATTTAACTGAGATGCTTCACAAAGGCCTTTCTTTTTCCTCCATCAAAATTCATGCCTCAGCCATTTCAGCTCATTACAACATAGAACCACCCCTCTTCTCTCATTCACTGCTCAAGTAGTTCCTCAGAGGGGCCAAAAACTTAAGACCACCCAGGAGAGCCCCATCTCCATCCTGGACCTTAACTTTGTGTTGGAAAAACTCACTCTTCCTCCTTTTCAGCCAGCTGCAAGTGCAGAATTAAAATTCCTTTCTTGGAAAACAGCCTTCCTTTTAGCAATCACTTAAGCAAGAAGGGTATCTGAATTACAGGCCTTTGTGGCAGTGGAGCCTTTCATCATCTTTCATGCGGACAGGATGTGCCTCAGGACCAATCCCTCCTTCATGCCCAGGGTGGTATCCAGTGTGGCTCGTAATCAGTCCATTCATTTGCCAACCTTCTTTTCTATTTCACAGAACAAAGAACAAAGGGGACCGGATACTGCACTCCTTAGATGTGCACAGACAACTTAGATTTTACTTTTACAGGACTAAACCTCAAAGAAAATCTGAACTGCTGGTGGCATTTGCTGCAGGGGCAGAGGGGAAGGCTATTTCAAAGCAAACCAATTATAAATGGATAGGCCATTGCATTCATTTCTGCTGTAAGCACCATGGAAAACATATCCCACAGGGGATTAGACCACATTCAACCAGGGCTTCATCTACCTCTACAGCCTTTCTCAGAGGTGTCCCTACCAGGGACATCCTAGAAGCTGCTACCTGGAGTTCTGTACATACTTTCACCAAGCATTCCATTTGCCTATTTTCTCTAAATCCAGAGCTGGATTTGCCACTGCAGTCTTGCAGGGCCTTATAGCTGGTCCTAATGCTATCTAAATTCCTCCTCTCATCCTTAGCTTTGGTAATCTACCCAAATGTGATGACTGCAACAGTGAATCGCAAAGAACATAGTACAGTTGTGTACACTTACCATAAATGTAGATGTTTGAGTATGTTCACTGTTACGGTCCTGGTTACCCTCCCTCCAGCCCCCCAACTTCTTTTGGCTATACCTCTATTCTCCTTTACTATGCTTAAAAGCTTTTTGGTGTATTTGCTTTTTTGTTGGAGGTATAACCTTGCATATTTATATTTAATTGATTCCCATTGGGGGGGCACCTGACATATTGGGCAAGAAAAACTGATGTAGTGGCGTCTGCTGCATACTTTATACCCCCTGACTACCTGATGTCACGGAAGATGAGATAACAATTGACGCAGGACCCAAGACTTTGGTAATCAGGCTGACTGAGGGCTACTACAAGCAGATAACCCAAATGTGATGACTGCAATATTGAATACACTCAAACATCTACATTTATGGTAAGTGTACACAATTGTATTTTCTCTTGTCTGTCAGCACTTGAGAACTTGATTTAAAAAAAAAAATACCCAAGACATGCTTTGAGAGATGAGATGCAGGTGGTTGGTGTGACAGAGCAGGATGCAGAGGACAGGAAGAAATGGAAACTGATGATCCGCTGTGGCATCCCCTAACAGGAGCAGCCGAAAGAAGAAGACTATGACCCAAGACATGTGATCTCAGTCCCCAGAGTACGTCTTTCCAGTTTTGTCCTCCAGCAGAGTGTTGTTGAAATTCTCCTTCAGTGTGCCTGAAAAAAAAGGGCAATGGATGCTTTCTTCCTAAACTGCGTAGATCTCTTTCTCTTCATTCTGTCTTATACTGTTGCTCCCAGTGGTTGTCCAAAAGTTAGAGTAGAGGCTAGAACTTACTAATTGCTCCATTTTGGCCAAGACTATAGTAATTCTCCCTCCTGCTTCATATGGTAAGAGAGAAGTCTACTGTCTCAGTATATGAAACTTCTGATGCAGTGCCACGTAGTTCATTGTATGCCTTAAGTTATTGACATGCTAACAGCTTGGAAGATATGATTCTTGTTGCTATTTGGCCACATTTATTTTTAGATATATTAATATTATAGTAAAACGCCAGAAAGACATACCCTACCTAAAATGGAGTAGACTCCAACTCTGTTGCTAAAGGAAGTGCCATCACTCAAAATGGGTGGATATGCCAATGGTTCACCAGTAACGGATTTTTTTTTTTAACTTCAATTTTAGCTTTTACACTCTAAAGGTGGTGCATCTCTCAATAGTTTCACTCGTCTATAAAACCCCCTTGCTGGCATCCAGACCCTCCCTCCAAAAAACTTTCTAAAGGGCAGTCATTTGTCTGAGTCATTAAACTGACGTCCTTTCTACCAGAGTTTGTGCTAACCCAGTTCGTTGTTGAAGATTCCGTGGTATTTGTTGAAAGGAAGAGCGGTTATTTTATTACATTTATATTTACACATACATTACATGACACTTAAGCTTTATAGACTTTACATTTTATCATTATCTTAACCTGCTGTCCTCCCACACTTTCCACCACCATCTTTTTGTAGTTAACATTGCATATTCACTCTTTTCCTTATTGTATAATGGTCTCTCCTATCTTTTCCATAAACACCATATTACCATATACAGTCCTTTGTTGGTTTCTGACTTGCCTCCTCTTTTGTATTTTCTGTATAATATTCTTAATCCTGCCCATTGCTTTAAAATCATCCCAAAGCATTTTAAACATAATCCCAAACCTGTTATTTCTGTTTTAGTTTAAAAAAGGCAAGATTTTTCTTCTGGTTTAGTTTCACATTCTTTCCTCCAGTACTTTACATTTTTTTTGTTTTTCCTTTATAGGCAGCAAAATCCTCCATAAAAATACCCACTTCCTCAAAAATTTACAACTCTCTTTTTTTTCCTTCATTGCCTTTATATATTGTACTCCCGAGTCTTCTTTCTTGTATATAAAGTAGTATTTTTCTTTCAGTGTCTCATTTTCATATACCAATAATTTTCTCTGTATCATCTGTATTTACCTATTGTAACTTAATTTTCGCCCTCTTATTATCTTTCGTCATAATACTGTTTCTTTTCCTTGAACCCCACTGTTTCTACATGCAGTCATATTTCTTGTACAGTTACCGTCCCTCCAACTTATTTTTTTCTTTTAATATCTTTAAACATGAAACAAATGTACTGAAGTCCTATATACCAGTGGAGTTGCTACAAAGTTGGGAGTATTTTTATTAAAATTCAACTTGAGAATACATTCATAACGCAATCATTTGTACAAATGCCACATTGTTCCTTCAAAATCATCCAACAAAGCAAAAGCTTATACCAGCACTTACTCAAAATATTTTTTTCTGATGATCTGTTTTTATCCCTTTCTGTATGAAATAACACTGTGATTTCTGGCTTCTCAAATATTTGTTTGTGTCTTTCGGCTTTTCCCGGTTAGGGGTCGTCACAGCGGAACTCTGGTCTGCTAATGCTTGGCAGTTGATTTTTATGTACCGGCTTGCCAGGCCTGACGCACAACCTTCATCGAAGGTACGCCCATTCACGCATGTCTCCACACAGAAGACACTCTAGCTGAGAATCGAACCGCACAGCATCTTACTGTGAGGTGACAGTGCTACTGCAGCACCACCACCGCAGGTGCTTCTCAAATATTTATAATTACTGTAAATACTTATCTACTTTTTCCTACACAATATCTTAGCAAAATATTCATATTTGTTGTTTAAATATTTTCAGTTTATTTACACCATAACGTTTTAGATCTGATGTCCTCTTCATTCTTCCTCAATGTATTGGTTAGAGATCCGTTCTCTGATCCGACTCTGCCGCATATCACAGACATGTGGATCCTGTTCTGAGCTCCACCCTCTACCCACAATGCCCCAGCCATCCTAAAACACCTCCGATCTTGTTTACTGCCACCTTGCACAAAACTGAATCCTCTCAGAGCTTAGTATTAGCCTTTTTGTGAAAGTTGAGTAATTTTCTACTACTTTTGACCTCAAATATAGATTTTACCCTCCTTCTAGTTTTTCTAGATTTGTGCTGGTCTCCCATTAGGTTTTATTGCTTTTTCTACCTTATTGGTTGTCTTGAGTGCACCATTATTGGTATCTAGCTTTCCTTGCCTTAATACTGTCTTTCCTACCCTGTTTGAGTATTCGTCCTACCGTAGTTGGTAACCTCCTTTGCTTTATAAAAAAAAAAGAAAAAAATGTTTTTAAGTAATTATGCCTGAGAAACTGACTTTAAGAAATGCACTTAATTCCAAAGTCTGATTGCCCACAAGGCATGTGTTTACTAGCAATGGCTCATCTTTCCACTAATTGTTGTATTTGTGCCATGTTTAATTCTTGGGCAGTCACAGACAGGAGAAACATTGGTTTTGAAAAGATTGCTGCTTACATCTTACTCTTCTGTGTTAGGGGCTCAAACTGTCAGTAAGCACCTTAAGGTCTTTTCGGAGCCTAGAAAGGAGATCCTCTACTCTGTCTTTGAAAGCGTCTTCCTCTACAGCATCTTCAGAACACCTTAAGATCCAAAGAACTTTGGATCCGAACTCTTTGGATTCTTAAAAGAAACCATCAAATTCAAAATCATCAGATCAGTCTGTCATTTTGTGAAGTCTCCGAAGTGGTTTTTGGATCCGCTGTCCTCTAATCCATCTTATTTAAACCTCTGTGAAGCTGCTCACCCGGGGTCTCAGTTGATCTGGTGTCCTCTTGGCTCCACTCCTCTCTTCTTCAAACCTACGCTGAGGTTCCCTCGAGGCCCCAGTCAGCCACCTTTTGCATGAGATCCTCCAGAAGTCTTTCCAAGCCTGAGGTGAAAAGGATGATGAAGTTCCTCAGAGCTTAGATCCTGATGGGGGTTATACCATCTCAGTCAGTCTCCCATCTGATCTTTGAGCCTTCCATGTAGTGATATCGGTCTTCGATTTCCAGTCTTATAATAAACATTTGGATTAATCCTCCAATCCTATGGTTTTGTAAGCCTTGGATCAGACAAAGTCGCTGTTGGATCCGAAGACGACCAGGTCTTCGACTCGGTTTCCCTAATTTTGTTGGTAATCTGTTGGATTGGGATGAGTCCTGGAGCAGTAGCATCGATGTTGAATCTGGGGGGGCCGGGGTCTACACAGATGTTGGAGCCGTCCTTGCCCCATTGAGCCTCAGCACTGTAAGCTCTGGTCTGGCTTTCTCCTCAAGACATGGATTTTGGCTGGGTTGGCGCTTGGCCACTTCAGAGGTTTGTCCCTGTTGCGGCCAGCCACAGCTTCTCCCGCTCCATCTGCTTTTGGAGGTAGTGGAGAGGGCTTTCTCTGGCCAGAGAGAGACTATTTTTTTTTACCTCTGTGGATCCTATACCTATTCCTCCTGTGAGTCCGAGCTTTAATCCCATTACTCCTATTCCTCAGGGACAGCTGGTACCAGTTAGCATCCAAACAGCTTCCTTACAGGAAATTCCCCTTTCTTTGGATACCTCTCCAGACCATCCCACTGAGGGGGTTCCCCATAAGATAATGTGCAAATAGAGGCACATAAATTCCCCTGTGAAATATCTGAGGATACTGATTTTGAGGAAGGGTCCCCCAGATTTCCATCAGGTGAGACGTCTCCATTGAAGACTTCCTTGAGATATTTGACCACAAGGGTAGATTATCTTCTGATACCCCTTCCCCAGAGGAATCAGTTTTTCTAGAAGATTTTGGTTCCAGTCCATCTACATGTTCGGTCACCCCTCTGGCTGATTAACTTCTTGACCTAGTCACTTGCCAGGTATGGACGGAGCTGGAGTCTTTCAAATCAATTCCCTGTTGCCCAGATAAAATTTTGGCACCACCGAAGGACAGATCCCATTGAAGTAAAGGAGTCCCTGTTGATGCTATGGTTCTGGCGGCAGCCACAAAAAAGGAGCAAGCTGAACAGAGCTCCTCTGTTCATCCCCCTAACAGATTTGAGGGCATTGGATGGATTTGGGCAGAAGGTATTTTGCTTCAGCGACCTTTGTCTTGTGGTCCCTGAGTTATTTAGAGCACTTTGCAAGGCTATAGAGGGATTTGACAAAGGAGCTCTCCAAATCCCTCCGAGTCCATCTCTGAGGAGGACTGTGAGTTCATCTTTAGAATTGGCCACTCTGTTATCCGTTTCTAGCGCATCCATGAGTTTAATATGTTATGCTGCAGAGAGTACCGCGGTGACTGCCGGCTTAGACAGTGCCACCTGGAGACATACCTGGAAATGATTATATGAATGTTCATCGTGCATACAGCTGCAGTCATAACAGATGGGTTCTCCTGCCGTCAGGCAGGTCCTCGGTCGGCCGAATTCCAAAGTCTAGGTCCGGCGTCGGTTGTCGTCGTCTACTCCCTGACGTCAGTGCGACAGGGGCATAAAGGAACCAGCCGACGCCATTGTCTTCAGTCTTTCTTGCCGCGCGGTGCCCGAAGCAGAAGCAGTTCGCAAGTGCCGGTCGGCCAGCTCCTGAAATTATGAAAATTTTGAAACCAAAGTCTTCTTGAAAACTAAGAACCCCACTGGGGAAACTTTTCTTCCCTCAGACCGATGTCAGACAAATTTAATAATTGTATTTCATGTGGGGAAGCAAATACCGCATAAGGATTTCCATTCCCTCTGTATACCTTGTTTAGGCCCAGACCACGACGTCTCTGTCTGTCGCTTTTGTGCTACATTTAACAAACGCACTATTAAGCGTCGGGCGGAGTTCGCCCAGCATTATTTTGGAAAAACATTTAACTATATTATGTCGTCGGATACTCCGACTCCAGTTCTGTCTAAAAAATGCAAAGATAAGGACCGACACACGAGGTCCGCGGCCTCTACCGACACCACGCCAAAGCAGACTACACGTGGTCCGGTTCTCAGCGAGGCGCCTACGCAGCCCCTGACTACCGACGACACTTCTTTAGCGGTAGCTCCTGTGCCCAAGGTCGCAGGCTCCTCGGCCCACACCCCGACTACAGATACCGAAGCCACTCTTGGCGTTGAACCTCAAAATGTGGACGGGTCTACCTCCACTCAGGGTGTCTTCAGACCTTCCTCTTCTTTTTCCATCAAGGCTTTCACTAAGTCTAAAGCAGCCATGCATTCTAAGAGACAAGCTACACAGGGCCAATCTCCAGGCCCCATGCCTCAAAAACAGATGCTTAAAATGGCTAAGGATTTTATTACTCTTATCAGGGGTTCTCAACCCCCACTGGACAAAAGGCCCAGAGTGGAGGAAGAATCCCCCTCCTCTGATCAGGGCTCCATTATTTCAGAGCACTCTGATCAGGAACATTTTTACTCCCTTTTTGAAGACTCTGATGCGGAGGAGTCCATTCCTTCTGTATCCCCCCCCAGAGGATTACTCATTTGGGGAAACTTTGCATACCTTAAGGGAACACTTCCACTGGGAAGGCCAAGATTATTCAGATTCCAAGAAAAGGCTTAGGGAATTTCTCTTGCTACCTCAGCACAGGCCTTTGGCTATACCTCCTGTCCTGGACATCCTAGATGATGTTTACTCGGAGGCCTTCCTTAACCCGGACTCTGCCTCCAGCCCCAGTCAAGCCTGACAGGTACTACATGGTTCCTGACTCGCACCAATTTCTATACAAAAGCCATGCTGCTGACCCAGAAACCATCTCGCAG
Source organism: Protopterus annectens (assembly GCF_019279795.1). NCBI lineage: Eukaryota > Metazoa > Chordata > Ceratodontiformes > Protopteridae > Protopterus > Protopterus annectens. The sequence goes on from NC_056751.1 coordinate 130,632,988, forward strand.
GGCCCCAAGGGAATTAAGGCCTCCACTGCTAAAAACCCATTACCTTCCGAGAGAGATTCCAGATCCTTAGAAAAGTGGGGAAAAAAGGTATATACCTCGGCTACCTTAACCATGAGGGCCTTAAACTGTCAGTTCCATATGCTAAAATACCAACAGTTTTATTACCGCAGTGAACAGGAAGGAAAGATCATGTCTGCTATAGGAATTCAGTTTTCTACTCCTCAATGATACTTTTCCCAAAATCAAAGAAGGGGAAGAAAATGTGGTTCTGTAAATCTCTGGGTTCTTTCACAGCTCCATGCAGGGAACAGCTCCTCCAGGGGCAGAGGGTGGAGTTCAAATGGAAGATGCTGTCCTTGCAACAGAGGCGGCCCTCCAAAAACAAGGTTTTAGTCTTCTGTCCAGATAGACCCTTTCAGTGACCCTGAAGGGTTACCTGACTGCTCACCACTGGAGATGCAATTGTCCTTGCTGCCAGGCACCTGGGCTTCCATAACAAAAGATTCTTGGCTGCTCACATTAATATCCAGAGATTTTTGTAATATTTTCCAGATTCCACCAACGAAAAGAAAGAAGCTTCCTAATGTTCTACCCAGAGAGAAGTGGCAGCTCTAGAATGTGAAAAGCTGCTAAACAAGAGTGTCATCCAGGAGGTCTCACCAGACCAAAGAGGATTACGAACTTTTTCAAGGTTCTTTTTAGTGCCAAAGAAGGAAAGGGAACTTGAGATCATTCTTTGATCTAATCAACCTGAGCTTATTTGTGAAAAAGTCAAAGCTCCAGATGGTCAAGGATAGTCCTTTCTACCATTTCTGTACAAGGACGATAGGATGTGTTTAGTCAATCTTCAGGACACACACTGTCTCATCAAAATGAACAGATGATCCTGAAGGTATCACTTTTGGCTGTGGGCAGTTAGTATCATTTTCGGGTCCTTCCCTTTGGCCTCACCACGGCCTCCAGGGTGTTAAGGTCTATAGCAGTGGTGGCAGCTCACCTGCGAGGATTCTGGGTGTTCATACTTAGATGACTAGCTCCTCACTGCCACAACCGGACATTTCTTAGAACAGTCCATGGATTATTTTCTCCAGCTTTGTCAAAAACCTAGGCATCTCCGTCAGTATCTCCAAATCCAAGTTGCAACCATTTCAGAGTCTGGAGTTAATCGGTGCTCAGCTGAATATAGTAAGTCATATTGGCTCTCTGCCTACACCTCATTTGGATACAGTCAGGCTTCAGGTTTTACAGATTCATCACTCTGCTGCTCTTGTCAAACTGAATCTATAGGCTCTGGGTTCAGTGGCAGCAGCCATAACGTTAATTCCCTTGGCACATTAATTTGTGCTTTCTCCTATGTACTGTAGGTGTTCAGTGGTCTGTTATACAACATGAACTATTTTTTCCAATCAAGTTGACCAGAGTATGCAAAAATCACCTTTGTTGATGGATTCAGGCAGACGAGATTTTCATGGGTCGTCCATTTATTCTTCCTTTCCCAGTGGTGACCACGCCAGTTCCCTGTTGGGGTTGGGCATTTCTTGGTAAGGACAGTTCAAGGCATGTGATCTCCCTAGGAGACCAATTCACACAATGTCCTAGAGATGAGAGCAGTTTTGTTAGCATTGCAGGCCTTTCAAGGAAGTTCTCAGTCTAGGAATTATTGCGATACAAGCTGACATTTCTATCATCTTGTACATCAAACAAGGGGGAACGCATTCTCTACCCCCTTTATGGACAAGGCAGTATGACTGTGGTAGTCGGCAACCTCCTCCCAACTGCTTTCTAGTGGTAATGCATATTCCAGGGAAATGCAGTGTACTAGCGTACAGACTCAGCAGGTCCATTTTTGTTACCTCACGAGTGGTCTCTAAGTCAGTCACTGGTGAAGATTTTCCGTCATAGGGACCAACTTTGCTGTGATCCTTTTTCCATCTCCCCACAGAACAAATATATTGTTCTAATCCTGCCTCAGGGGGCGTCACTGAGAGACGCTCTAGTCCTCATTTGGTGCTTCTGGTCTCCTTTATGTTTACCCACCTCTACCTCTGATTCCAAAATTCTCCTAGAAAGCCAGTTGGTTGAAGATCTCAGTAATCCTTATTCCCTCCTCCTGACCTTGCCAGGTGTGATTTCCCTTCCTTGGGTCCTCATCTTTATTATCCTCCATGGATACTGGACCTTCTCCTACATCCCTCTGGGATGAAACATCCCAATATTCCAGGTCTCACAGACTTGCTGTATGGTGTCTTCAATTCCATTAATAGCTAGACAGCCCAGGCTTGCCTGTGGTTCGACACATACTTTTATCTTCCCTGAAAGTTTCGGCTAGGAAGATCTAGAAACATAAATGGAAAAGATTTTCAGTTTGGGATGTTATGAAAATTGACCCCTTTACCATTCCTATTTCTTTGGTTATAGAATTTTTAGCTTCCATTTTTAAGAGTGTGCTATTTTTTCCACAATCAAAGTATAATTAGCAGCCATATAAAATTTCATTCAGGAGAAAAAAAGCTTCCTCTCTAGCTGCTTCCAAACTGTGCAAAGCTTTTTTAAAAGGCACCATCATACTCAGAGGCCCCCAGTGAAAAATGCACCTCCTCCACGGAATTTGACAGTTTGAAACAACCTTTTGAACCTTCAACCAAAACTGATTTAAAATTTGTCTTGAAAAGCAGCATTTCTATTAGCAATTACATCTGCAGAGAGAATTTCAGAACTCCAGGGTCTGGCTTCCAAATCCCCTTTCATTGTTTTTCACAGACAATTACCTTACAGACCAACCCTTCCTTTTTACCAAAAGTAGCCTCTGAATTGAATATCAACCAGACTATTCATTTTCCTGTTTTCTTTTCTAATTTTTCAAATAAGGGAGAGTATGTGCTACATATTGTAGATGTGCATAGATGACCAAGTTTTTATTTACACCGGACAAAAGATTTCAGGAGAGCAGACCAGTTTGTTTCTCACCGAACAGTCTATCACCAGTTTTAAGGTTATATTTTCCAAATGGATTGCTCTCGTATATTGAGGAAGTATGAAAAGGACATCAGATATTGGTCATGTACTCACCATAACTATGAGTCTGTATTGTCCATTTTCATTCTTCCTCAACTCCCCACCCTCCTTCCCCTTTCCAGTCATCTTCTGGAGTGATCCTTTGGGTATTTTGGAACCTTTAATTCCAGATTTGAGCCTTACCTTACTGTTTTTCTCCTCCTGTATCCTGGGATCTGTAAGGCAGAAAACTCGATCTGAAGTATTTTAGGCTGTTTTGGGACAGTATGCGTAGAGGAAGGAGCTTGAGACTTGTATCCATAAGTCTATGGTATGCAACCTAGTTGGATCTGTAACCCATACGTTGAGGAGGAAAGAAAATGGACAGCACAGATGCATAGTTAAGTTGAGTACATAACCTTAATTTCTTTTAAAACTTTTATGTTTTGGGCGTTTTTTTTACCTTTTTACCCATAACATTTAGGGTGTCTATAGTTTTTAGTAGCTGGTTTGTCTGACCTTTTTTCTCTTTGGTTTTAGTTCGGATATTTTGCAGACACCTTAATTGTTATGAACATCAGCTGGCTTAAAGACCCTATGTTTCTAAAGTATAGCCTCCCGGTCATAAGAATGCCAAAACATAGTGGGGCTTGGCTTTAGAGGCCTGAATGCATTTACAAAAACTAAAAAAAAAAAAGAAAAAGTAAAAAAGTCATGGACATTAATAAGCAATGTAGTTGAAACGCTTGCTGCCTTTAAAGACACTTGCTGTCTTTAGAGAGTCATTTGCATATACCCCATGGGTCTCTATTATAGGAGGTTTAAGGTATCACCCAGTGAAAACTCTAGCTTGGCTAGGTTTTTCTTGTAGTTTTTACTAATCTGTTTGTGTGACCTTCTTACTCTTTGTTTTGAAATATAATGTCCCAGAGCAGAGCATGCTTTATATTTTTGAAAAAGGATATTGTAATAAAATACCCTTAACTTGCTACAGCCTGTATATCAAAGGTGTAGATTACTTTTCTGAGAGGGCTTTTTGCCTTTTGTAGCAAACTAGAGCTGAACTAAGAAAGCATAATGATTTTGGCTTCCTTTCTGTGGCAGTTAAATTTAAAATGTAAAGGTAGAGCATAACTCTCATACCCACTGGTAAAAAATTTCAAACTTTTCACCTTCTGTCAGCTTTTGTTCTGTTGCGGCTGAAGGCAGAGTGAGTAAAGGGTTTGGAGGTGTCACTGTCGGTGAAGTGACTAATATGGTCACCAGCCCAGGGGCAGAGGCGATGAGCAGAACCAGTGGTACTTTAGTCCTCCTTAGCGAGAGTATTTGTATCCCGAAGGCATTATTTGACTGGCCCACTCTGAAGGCAGTTAGGGCTTGTTTGCCCCCCTTCAAATATGTGTATGTAGTTGACCATGGCATAGGACTGAGGAGCAGGGCAAGTAGTATCCAGAGCCTGCACCATTCCCATCCACACCCCATTTTTGTTCTGCTTTCTCTCCTTGCCAAATGTCCCATCGCTTCTAAAAAAAATTTTCTGAGAAGCGAAGTGTGAAACCTCTTAGAGAAGTGAACCATACCTATCCAGGATGCCCCACCATACCAGAAAAGATCGCATCTCGTTGCTTGAGTTCACCAAGACAGAATGACCTTTCTTAGTATCCTTTTTGCCAGAACTGCACTTTTAAGCACAGCAGTTAAGACTGTGTGTGAAAAAATTGATAAGGAGGTGGAGGTCCTTGCATCAGTTAGTCTTAAATTCAAAGCGCCTCAGCCCACATTGCCTGTAGCATAGTGGAGCTCCATTAGCTTTGGTTTTATTGTGGGTGTGGCAGAGAAGTAAATGGTTAGAGAATCGCCACCATGGTTGTGGTAACGTCAAGGATAGTCACTAGCCCAGAGGCAGAAACAGCTTACAGATCTGGGGGAAGGGGTTTAGCAGTCTAATTCTGAGGCTTTTCCCGAGTCATCCCTTTTTGGGGGAAGTCTCTACTCCCTTTTCCTTTCACTTATGTCCAAGTCTGCTCATCATATGGGGTAGTTGGAATCCAGGGCAGTAATACTCTGAGCTTGTACCATTCTGTTTAACACCCCTTCCGTGCCTACGTGCTAGATGTCCTATCCATTTAAAAGTGAATGCCCGAAAGAGAAGCGTTTAACCTGTTAGTGGAACTGGCCATCCAAGATGTTCCAACATGCGAGAGGGGTTTCTGTTTTTACTCCAAGTTCTTTTATAAGTTTAGTAGAATAATGACCTCATGGCCATAACTAATCTCAGAAGCCTAAGCCATTTGTTCTTTTGAGTCCTTTACATGGTTACAGTGCAGTCCATCCTTCCCTGTCTGCCAAAAGAAGACTGGACTTGCTGTCTTGACCTTCAGGATGCTTAGGTTTAATTAAACATTTCCATTGAGTTTAGGAGGTTTCTGAGCTCCTTGGTTGAAGTTAGCATTTAACAGTTCAGTACAATTCCATTTGGACTCATTAACCCCAAGGTATTCAGCTAATGCACATCTGTAGTCACAGCAAATCAGAGACTGCGATTTTCTTTTGTTAGTGCTTGTGTACTAGCTGCTGTAACTGAGGATTTTTCAGTCCTTGAAACTTGGTCTGTTCTGAATCTCTTTTAGTCTTTAGTAATCACAATGAATAGGTTCATGGATTAGTACTAGGCTAGCTGCCCTTGTGGGCCATT
>NC_056751.1:130643676-130756176 GCF_019279795.1 Protopterus annectens
TGTGCTGTGTTTTAGATAATTATTTATAGACAGCTTTATTGTTAGCATCTTAGCATAGGATTAGCTTATAGTGTATGCTGTGCTTTTCTTGGATATATAAATTTTCATATTTATAATTGGGATCAATAGTTGTACTAAAGTTTGTGCATCTACATTTTGGGTCATGGCTCATGGGCAAGGGTTTAAAAATGCAGGCACTTGCTCCTTCACTACCAGTATTTCTTAATGTCCTTTGCTTGGACACTGCCCATGTCTATACTCCGTGTCAGCCCTGCTCCTCCCCTAAATCTGGGCTCATCAAACCAGAAGGGGAAAAGTGAAATATTAAGCCCCCCCCCCCCAGTTATGCTGCACCATGCACTACTTCCTTTCCTGCCGGGAAGGCAAGAAAACTAAGGACAAGCAAGAGGAGAGGGAGAAAGACAAAAGTTGAGAGAGAGAAACAGTAGCATAAAGATGGAGAAAAGTCCAAAGAGAAATCATAATTGGACAAGTTCTGCAGTAGATCACCGGATCTGAAACCCGTGTGTGGTTTGGATCTGAAGATTCCTAAATGTTCAGAACCGGCAGTTCTTCAGGCTTGTCCAGCACCACCTCAGTCCCTGTTTTCCCTGGACCCAGTGACTCCCAGACTACAATCACTGATCCTTCAAGAAAGGAGGTACTCTAGGCCATGTTCAGTGGTGTCCTGTTCTGGTCGTATAGAAGTCTGACTGAACTTTTCAGAAATGGACCACTACAAAAATATCACAGAGAATAAATCCGCATCAGCACTGGCAAAATACATAAAACTGGAGCCAAGTCGGTCATTCAGCTTAAACTTTATTCCTGGTGTTTCTGGTAGCTTCAGGGAATAACTTTTTTTTTTTTTTTGTTATACAGCAAGCAGCTGCTTGTATGCAATTGCCACCACATAATTAACTATTTAATCAATCAGTAATATATTAATCCAAATTACAAATTTAAAGTGCAATATGTATAATTTAACATAACCCTGTAAATCTCAGTACAATGTAATAAAAACATATTAAACTTTTAAATATTTGACTTAAATAATTTTTACGGAAAACTGTGCATGCAGAACTTATGAACAATGTTTAATCATTCAAGTTAATCGCCAAATTTAACCCCCTCAGTTGCATAGTCCTATAATTTAAAATAAACCTGCTTTCCAACTCTAACAATTTGTGAATAAAATCACCTACCTCTACCTAAATATGGGTTAGCTAGCGCACTGAAGAAAAAACTACCATCAGAACTCTCATGAGCTTGAGAAAAATGCTCTGCAACTGGGCTGTCCAACTTAGAACTCTTTATCTCCAAGATGTTCCAGAATACGTACTTCAGCAATTCTTGCACTATGTACCATCTAGTAGCTATGCACTCGCAGCCAGTTATCTGTACTACCCCATTTGAATAACAAAATTTGTCCAAGGAATTCAACATTTTTCTATTTATCTTAGTAGCTGACAAATTTTTGTTTATTAAGCACTAAGGTGATTTTGACTGCGGTGGTGGTGTTGCGGTAGCGTTGTCGACTCACAGTAAGACGTCCTGTTCGATTCTCAACTAGAGTGTCTTCTGTGTAGAGACATGCGTGAATGGGCGTACCTTCGTTGAAGGTTGTGCATCAGAGCTGGCAGCTCGGCACGTAAAAATCTACTGCCAATCATTAGCGGACCAGAGTTCCGCTGTGGTGACCCCTAACCGGGAAGAGCCGAAAGACACAACAGGCACTACGGTGATTTTTATTCAGAAATTAAGAGTTGGAAAGTAAGTTGGCTGGCCCAAATACCATAGGTTTATTTCTCTCCTCTTGGCCCAATAGGTAACCTTCCATTCTGTCAATTGGATAAAGGGTCACTGGCTGGCACCATTGCTTAAGGTCTTGATAGAGACATCTTATTTTCAGTATGTTAGTCTGAAGCCAGGGATTGAACATCAAAGGCCAACTGCCCTGTGGGGGAACTTCTTTTAAAAGTAATGTCTTGATTTCTGTTAGGTACCTGTTAATACAAGCATGTGTGTAGAATGTGGAAAATGAATCCCTCACTGAAACATGATTTTGCTTATAGCAGAAGCTGCTGTTAAAAATTTATAATTATTAGGGCATGCAAAATAGTGTATAACAACTATAGAAATCAATCAAAGGAGGATAGAAAGGATTGGGAAGTGAGATTGGGTAAGCAAATCACAAACAGTGGAGGGTGATGTGTGTGTGTGTGTGTGTGTATATATATATATATATATATATATATATATATATATATATATATATATATATATATATATATATATATATAAAATTCCCAAATATGCAACAAAAGTTTAGAAGATTAAGGATCTTTGCTTGGAAGTATTTGCAAAGGTATTTTTATACCCTTGAGCAGACTCCAAAGAATTTTTCATTCGGTTGATTGCAAATGTTGGAGGTATGATGAGAAAGAAAGAGGTAATTGATGTATATTTTTGGAGTGTAATGAGTTGGCAAACTTTAAAAAATACCCTGCCGACTGCTGTATTGGGTGAACAAATTGATTTAACTCTCAAATAGTCAGAATTTCATACTCATAGCAAGGCCTTGCTGAGTTTAACTCTGATGGCTGCCTAAAAACAATTACTAGAAGATGGAAATCAGTCTAAACCAGCTGTACTAGAAATAGTGAATATAGTAACAGAGATAAAACAGTTGGAAGTTGGACCTTCAGAGAAAGATAGGAGCAAATTGCTTAGAAAAAAAGAACTGTGGGAACAAATCATGCAGAGTAAGGTTTTGGGGGAGAAATGAGGTTTTAGGAAAGGGGGGAATTGAATGAGCTTTGTAATGTTTGACAATGACTGGATACATCTAAGTGATGTATGTTTGCTACTGAAAATGTCAATACGGTTAGTTTTCGTTTATATAAATTTATGATCGCCTATGTTATAAGTAATTTAATAAAGATATTATTTTTTTGTTTTAAGAAAAAAAAAAAGAAACTTTATTTTGCCTGGGCTTGGAACATGATATGCCCAGTTGTCTGTAATGCATGTACTTTAACTGTTAGAACTAAACATAGAGCGGAGTCCCTTAAGAAATTTTGAGAGAAGAGGAGCATCCGTGGCTTCCATGTGACATGATGTCTGTTTGTCCTGCTCTTGATCTCTTATAAGAGGAGGGAGATCTGTCTGAAGATAGCCAGGTGATAATTTCTTTATCTGATAGTCCACTTTGGTTTGAATTTGTCCCTGTTTGTTGCCAAAGCCACTGGCGAGAGACCCCTTTGGAGGCCTCCATGTACTTGCCCCCGTGACATCTTTTCAAGCAAAGTTAAGATGGATCTGAAGCTGCTGTTGCTTTGTCAGGTTTGGGGAGGATCTTAGGAATTTCTTGAGAGCCAGATAGCTGGGCCCTGAAGAGACCTCTGCCCGGGAATTTCACCTTTCAAATGAAAGAGTGATCTTTTCACTTTAGGAGGCCTTTGATATCTTTAACTCAGATGAGGATGACCTGGCATATATGAGCCAGTTTTCTTTTGGTTAGTATGCCAGCTCGGGGTCAGGTAACACCCTTGCTTCAGCTTCAACACCCGAGGACTCTTCCTTTAAAGAGGCCCTATGCAAGGAGGGAGTCTCCTTGTATTTGGGAAGCTTTGTAGGATCATAGGAGATAACTCGGCTACCGACTGGGAGGTCATTTCAGACCTAGCTGTTTCATCCAAATATACCATAGAAAAGTTAGTTAATACCCAAGACTGCATTTACTAATGGCAACCCATGTCCAGGAGGGTTGTGGGAACTGTTCCTGGTAAGAATTTACAGTACAACCTCCACTTGTCCAGGTTCCTCTTGAGCAGTGTTATAGAGGTGCTCTGTTTCACATGAATAGGTAGCCTATTCCAAAGATACGGCAGTCGAGAGATAAATCTGTTCCTCCAGCATGTCTTATTTAAGTTGCAGGTCATATTTAGTTCCCTGGAATGGGTAGCCCTAGTTACGTTTGACTTACAGATATGCAGCAAGTTCATTAGGTTTGAGTGTGAGATTCCTCTTTAATCCAGGCATAAGTCTCCCCTAAGAAGTCTATATGACGCAGGGTATAGTGTCAGGGACCTTAGTCTGTGTAAGGCGCATGCTGGCATCCCTTGATCATCTTAGTTAGAAAACTCTGAGGTGTCTCCATTTGCTGCAGGTACTTTGTATTGTGCATGCAGAATGGGGAGTTGTACTCAATTATGGGCTGGTTTAGTACTGAGTATAGAGGGTTTATAACCTCTTTTGCTCTTGAGGCAATGCCTTTATTAATCGTGTGCTATGTAGAAAGCCTTCCTTACTACAGTAGACATATGGTAGTCGAAGTTAAGGTCACAGTCAACTTGTGATCCCAGATCTGATACTCATTCCAAGAAAAGGGTCAGAGTTCAACTTCATGAGTATAAACTTTGACAATTCTGCCAGTCCTATAGGTAGTGGATGATGTCATTCAAGACGCATTCCAGCAGCGTTCCCAAGAAACATGACCATTTTTATTGGATCCTGGATTCTCATAAACATCTTTTTAGAAATCCAGTGATGGAGACTCAGGTGATCGTCTCAGGGTCCAAGGGTGCCAAGTGCCGTACCTCTAAACGTACATTGCTCATTGACAAGGAGTGTAGAACCTTTGACTGGTTTGTGGGGGGAAAAGTCTATACATCAACTACCTTAACCATGAGAGCTTTAAATTGCCTGTTCTGTAGTGTTAGTCAGGAATCAGTCTTGGTCCAAATGAAACAGAAACTGGAGGGGATAGAGGACACAGATTTCTAAAATGAGCTATTTAGACCTTTGTGTACCACCAGTTCCCAGGTTCCCAAACGCACTGTGGAAGCATCAAGCAAGGGGAACTGTTTCAGGGTCATTCATCAGGAGGTCTGCTTGGCTTAGAGAACAGTCTTTACCTGACCATGATACTCCCCCCACCAGACAATGAGTTTTTGTTTGGAACTTAGGCTCAGTGTTTTTAAAAGACTAGAATTGAAGGGTAAGGTTATATAAGCTGGTAGACTTTTTGCAGGTCCCACTTCCGTGGGTTACTAGAAATTACTAAGTCCTGGTCATTTTCTGCTTCCAGTTGAAACCTTAAAAGCAGAAAAGACAGAAGGGACAGGCAGAAAATATGGTGGCTTGCTGACCCTAGAACAAGGCCTAATTGATCACAACCCCAGTAATGTAGGAGGGAGATTGCTCGGAGAGAGGCAGGCTCAGATTTTGGACATGTTTCTATAGTACCAGTCTCCTCAAAGGGGTTAGGAACATGTTTGTGTTTCTGGTGCCTACAAAACAAGGATGCTGGAGACCAATTTTAGACCTCTCAAATTAAACAAATTCTTGGCTGTCCCCAATTTCAAAATGCTCACCTTGCAGAAACTTATTCCCATAATTTCTCATCAGGCACTGATGTTCAAATTGTATTTTAAAAGGTGTTTATCTTCACATCCCCATAACAAAGGTGCACAGAAGATATCTTCGCTTCAGGGGAAAGTGGGATACAGTATGACATTTATTCATTGCCTTTTGTCTTGTCTGCTTCCGGAGTATTGTCATGTATTTTGCATGACCAAGGGCATGCAGATAGAACCCGATTTGTCTGAATGTCTCATACAGACACTGCTAGAGCTGAACTTTCCCTGTGCAGCAGACATCGCAAGAGCTGAACTTTCCCTGTGCAAATAACTGTGGCTTTCATATCAGACTTCTAAGGATGTTCTTCATGTTTCACTGTTGCAGTCATTACATTTGGGTTATTTGCTTGCAGGTAGCCCTCAGTCGGCCTGATTAACAAAGTCTTGGGTCCTGCGTCGGTTGCTGTCCCTTCTTCCATGACGTCAGGTCGTCAGGGGTATAAAACATGCAGCCAGCGCCAGTACATCAGTCTTTCTTGTCATGCGGTGCCTGAAGCAGAAGTAGTTCACAAGTGCCGAATGGCCGACTCCTGAAGTTTTCGTGTTCGAGTTTCAGAACCGAAGTCTTCAACTAAAGCTAAGTACCCTGTTGGGGAAACTTTTTCTTGCTCCTTCCGATATCAGTAAAAGTTAATAATTGCATTACTTGTGGAAAGCAAATGCCTCATAAAGATTTTCATTTGTACTATATTCCTTGCCTAGGCCCTGACCATGACGTACCTTGCTGTCGATTTTGTGCTTTATTTAATCAGCGCACTATCCGTCGTCTGTATATTTTCGCCTCTAGATATTTCGTTTCTTGGTTTAATTATCCAGAAATGTCGTTGGTTAGCCATCCGACTACCGGGATTCCGAAAAAATGCAAAGGTAAAGACAGGCCGAGGTCCAAAACTCCTGACTACGCTTCTCCTAAGCCAGTCGCCAGTTCGCCAGTACTCAGTGAGGCGCTTTCGCAGCCCCTGATACCCGCTACTTCTGATTCACAGGCCTCTACTGAGACCCATTTGGAGTCTGGTATGCCGCTAGATGCTTCAACTATGGAACCCATTGATGTCTCTACCTTGGATGGGTCCAGAGATGTTGTGCAGGCACTGGTTTCTGAGGGTGTATTCAGGCCTACGGGCTTGCATACTAAACCGGCACCTCCTTCTTCAGTTAGGCCTAAATCTCCAACCTTGCCTAAACAACTGACGCCCAGGCCACATGCTCAGGCCAGTATGCCTAAAAAACAAATAAGAATAGCTGAAGATCTAATAACTCTAATCAGGGGTAGCCAACCTCCCCTTTTTAAGAGGCCTAGGACTTAAGTTGTTTATGAATCTTCTGGCCAGGATTCTGTTTTTTCTGATTCTTCTGATCTGGATTTACTCTTATCTACTTATGAGGATTCTAATGCAGAGGACTCAATTCCTTCTGCTTCCCCTCCAGAGGATTTTTCTTTTGGGGAAACATTACATACTCTAAGGGAGCATTTCCACTGGGAAAGCCAGGATTTTTCTGATTCAAAAAAGAGGCTTGGGGATTTCTTACTCCTACATCAGCATAGGCCTTTAACTATTCCTCCTGTGCTAGACATTGTTGTTGATGCTTTTTTGGAATCTAGATTGGCCCCTGATTCCTTGCCTCCTGCTCCCAGAAAACCTGACTTGATACTACAGGGTCCCTGAGTCACACAAGTTCCTTTTTAAAAATCCTGTTGCAGATTGTGACCATTTTGCAGGGGCCCAAGGGCATTAAGGATACTACTGCTAAAAATCCTACCCCTTCTGATAGAGACTCCAGGGCACTGGATAGATGAGGTAAGAAGGTTTACACTTCTGCAACATTGGCCATTAGGGCTTTAAACTGCCAGTTTCATATGTTAAAGTATCAGCAACATGTTATTGGATTGCTTAAACGGAAAATTATGTTGATTTCTGACTGTGTGGAAAATAAAGAATTACAGAATTTAATGCATTCTGCTGAACAAGTTGGAAAACATACTTTGCAATGTGGTTTTGATTCGTTAGAGGCCTCTTGCAGGGCTGCTGTCACTGCGTCTGTGCTCAGAAGGCATGCTTGGCTAAAAGAGCAATCTTTGCCTGATCATGTTAAAGTTAAATTGTTGGATGCTTCCTTAAATCAGGACCGCCTGTTTGGCAACAAGGCTGAGGAAGTTCTTAAAAAGATGGAAGATAAAGCTAAATTTATGCAAACTGTTAAAGATTTTTTACAAGTTCAGCCTCCTAGAGTTAGTAGGCACTGGCCCTCTAAGAATTAGTCCTTTCTAGCCCCTTCCAGATCTTCTCAAGCCAAACCCAGACGCAGCAAAAAAAACCCAGGTTTCAGTCCCAGGGGACACACAGGACTAAGCAGTGGGGGGGGGCTCCACTTCCAAATCTGGGAGTAACAATACTCCTCCCTATGATAAACTGTCTCAATGACTTTCTTTTAAAATTTCCAAGCACTTATCCAACTGACTGCCCTTTGGGGGGAAAGATCACCCTACATGCAAAAAATTGGGAACTCGTTACCCAAGACAAATTGGTTTTAAATAGTTTCCCAAGGATGCAGATTCCACTTCCACTCCTTACCAACCCCAAACTATTGGCCAGACCTACCCCCATATCAGTGGGCAGAGGCTCAAAAGCAAGTTCTCTCTCTTCTAAGCATCAGGGCTATTCAGTCTGTCCCAGAAGAAGAATTGGGGCAAGGTTCCTTCTCAAGACTTTTCCTGGTACACAGAAAAGACCATTCCTGGCATCCTATCCTGGACTTGTCTATCCTAAACACTTTTTTTGGTAATCCCAAAATTCAAAATGCTAACTCTTCATCAGCTGCTTCCCATGCTAGGCAAAAATACCTGGTTGGCAACACTCGAATTAAAGGAAGCCTACCTGCACATCCCAATAAGGGAATCTTGCAGAAGATACCTACGCTTCAGAGCAGGCTACATGCACTATCAGTTCTCTGCACTGCCCTTTGGCTTATCTACTGCACCCTGGGTATTCACAAAGTGCCTATCTCCAGTCATTGCATTTTGCAGGCAAAGAAATATTCAAATATACCCATACCTGGACGATTGTGTAATTCAGGCAGAAAGCCAGGACATGCTATTAAATCATCTGGCATTTGTAAAGAAATTGCTAACTTCTCCAGGGTACACCATAAATGAAAATAAATCACATCTTGTACCCTGCCAACAAATTGTATTCCTGGGAGCAAGCTTGAATACAACTTCCCAGATGGCCTACCTCACTCCAGAGAAACAAGTTCATTTGACAGCCTACTTCAAACTACTGGCCGCAAAAACCCAGCTGTCTACAAGGAAAATACTGCAAGCCCTGGGGTTCATGGCCTCTTGCATTCTACTAATTCCATATGCAAGACTGTATATGAGGAAGCTACAATGGTATCTAAAATGCTTATGGTGTCAACATTCTCAGGACCTAGAATCAATGATTCCTGTCATACCTTGTCTAAAGATGGAGTTCCTTTGGTGGGCAGAGGCCTGCCACCAAAACAAAGGACTGCCATTCACTTTACCCCTTGCCGCCCAATCCCAAACAGACGCATCAGACTATGCATGGGGGGGCTCACTTGGCAGGGAAGTGCATTCGGTGCAAATAGAACCCAAGTCAAATGCACCTGCATATCAATCAAAAAGAAATGTTAGCTGTACAGAATGCTCTTGACAGCCTTCAAGGACCACATTCTTCCAGGACAACACCACTGTTATGTGGCACATAAGCTGGGGGGAACCCACTCATACTCTCTCTGCAGACTAGCCATGGCTCTGTGGAACACACAGCCTTGAGCTACCAAGTGCACCTACAAGCTTAATTCCTGCCAGGCAAGCTAAATGCACTGGCAGACGACCTAAGCAGAAATCTCATGGACCCACACAAGTAGAAACTGGAACCAAAGATATTCAACATGTTGAGAAACAAATGGGGGAGCACAGAGATGGACCTGGTTGCCACCCCTCAGAACTACCAATTGGACAAATTCTGCACAAGGACTCCCCACAAACAAGCTTGGAAAGTGGATACTCTGTCCTTCACCTGGAAAAACCTATCAGTTTATGCCTTCCCCCTCTGCCTCTACTCTCCAAAGTTCTACTAAAGATCAAACAGGACAAACCAAGGGCAATACTGATTGCACCAAACTGGCCACGCCAACACTGGTACCTCCTCTTGCGCAGTGTCACTGCTGGCACCATGGCACCTGCCTCAGACTCCTGCTCTGCTGTCCCAGCAGGAGGGCCAGATTCTGCACCCACAGCTTCAAACCCTGAACCTTTCAGCCTGGCTAATTACCTGATCTCTCCATTGCCATCCCTCAGTAAGCAAGTGATGGATGTCATTCTAGAGGCAAGGAGGCCTAGTACTAGAAAATCCTATGCTGAAAAATGGAAAAGATTCTGATCCTGGAGCCAAACTCTTGGGATTGGCACAGCAGTGCCCAGTTTACCGCATTTTCTTAAATACTTAACTGAGATATTTCACAAGGGCCTTTCCTTTTGTTCCATCAAAATTCATGCCTTGGCCATTTCAGCTCATTACAATACAGAGCCTCCCCTCTTCTCTCATCCACTGCTGAAGCAGTTCCTCAGAGGGTTCAAAAACTTAAGACCACACATGAGAGCCCCTACTCCAGCCTGGGACCTTAACTTTGTATCAGAAAAGCTCACTATACCTCCCTTTGGGCCAGCTGCAAATGCAGAGTTTAAATTCCTTTCTTGGAAAACAGCCTTCCTTCTAGCCATCACTTTAGCAAGAAGGGTGTCTGAATTACAGGCCCTCATGGCAGTGGAGCCTTTCATCATCTTTCATGCGGACTGGATGTCCCTCAGGACCAATCCTTCCTTTATGGCCAAGGTGGTATCCAGTGTGGCCCTTAATCAGGCCATTCATTTGCCAACCTTCTTTTCTAATCCACAGAACAAAGGGGAACGAATACTGCACTCCTTGGACGTGCACAGACAACTTTGATTTTACTTGGACAGGACTAAGCCTCTCAGGAAATCTGAACAGCTGCTGGTTGCATTTGCTGCAGGAGCAGAGTGGAAGGCCATTTCAAAGCAAACCATTTCTAAGTGCCATTGCATTCGTTTCTGCTATAAGCACCATGGAAAACACTACCCCACAGTGGATAAGACCACATTCCACCAGGGCTGCATCTACCTCTTCAGCTTTTCTCAGAGGTGTCCCTACCAGGAACATCCTAGAAGTTGCTACCTGGAGTTCTGTACATACCTTCACCAAACATTACCACTTGCCATTTTTTTCTAAATCCAGAGCTGGCTTTGCCACTGCAGTCTTGCAGGTCTTTATAGCTGGTCCTAATGCTGTCTAATTGCCTCCTCCCATCCTTAGCTTTGGGAATCTACCCAAATGTGATGACTGCAACAGTGAAACACGAAGAACATAGTACAGGTGTGTACACTTACCATAAATGTAGATGTTAGTGTATTTACTGTTGCAGTCCTGGTTACCCTCCCTCCAGCCCTCTGACTTCTATTGACTATACCTCTATTCTTGTTTACTATGCTTAAAGTTTTCTGGTGTATTTACTTTTTGTTGGAGGTGCTCCCTTGTATAGAATTGCTTCCCATTATGGGGGCACCTGACATTTGGGGCAAGAAAAACTGATGTTATGGCTTCTGCTGCCTGCTTTATACTCCTGACTACCTGCCGTCATGGAAGATGAGGCAGCAACCGACGCAGGACCCAAGACTTTGATAATCAGGCCGACTGAGGGCTACCTGCAAGCAGATAGCCCAAATGTGATGACTGCAGTAGTGAATATACTCTAACATCTACATTTATGGTAAGTGTACGCAACTGTACTTTCTGGAAATTCTGTTTTGTTCAGGGACTGAAGCAGAATTCAAAGGACTTGGGAGGAAACGAACTGCTATTTTGGCATTGGAGAGAATAAGTCCAGAGTATAACCAATGTGGTCAGAATATGATTGACTACTCTTGTATCTGCTGGAATTGTCTGGGGGAAGGGAAGAATTCACAACATCACTGACTTGCCTTTCTTCAGGGAGAGGGGCTAGTGGCAAAATCCATTGTAGGGACCGAGAAGACAACATGGGAGCACTGTCTTTTGGTGGGAGTAGAGCATTTTTGAAGTTTTGGATCACTTGAACTGAGTGACTGTCTTGCTGGTGCCCTTTACATGTCAAACTCTGGTGTGCAGTAGTGGGCTTGTGCAGTGAGTTTAGGGCCAAACAAGAAAACCCCCAGTTGTGCAAGTGAAGGGTCTTCTGTCAGTTTCTCCCCTTATGAAGGGGGAACATATAGGACAGTTGACTGGAGGGGGTCTTTTGGGCAGTATGCACAGGGTTGATAAAAGGTTTAATAGAAAAAGACCAACCTGGAGGAAAGCTAGATTTGATATTTTTAAGTCTCTGTTTAGTATATGGCAGGGCTAACTTGTAATGGGTAGGTGTAGATCAGCGGTGTACATTCTTTCTGAGAATACTGTCTTGAGCTTTGTCTGCCTGCTGCAAGTCATTTACAACAGGGGGTTGCACAAAATGCTGCTCAAGTGCCACAGACCATGACATAGAGGGATGAAGCCCTGGCTGCAACCAGATGACTTGTGTGGATTAGTGGCACAGGTGGCTGAGAGACTGAGTAGGCGATGATGAGTTTGAGCTGCTTACTCTAGCTCACTTGTCTTTAGGGTGAATGGGGCTGGGATAATGCCAAGCTTATGACATCGCTGACATCTAGCCATGGTTGGGTGCTTTGGTAACCATTAATAGCTGGCTTGATTTGCCAACAAGGAGCTCTGCTGTGAAGAGATGCGGAAAGGAGGAGCTGTGGATGGGAACATGCATGCTACTCCCTCTCACCCAAGCAGCAGTTGTGAGTATGAAGGCCACCTGTTGAAGAAATGGGTAGGTTGCTTCTGAGAACCTGAACCTGGCCTTCTCCCTACTACCCGACTCTCTCCATGCGGGAGAAACTGGGCTGAATAAAAATCCCTGTCCGGAGCAAGTGGGTCTTAAAGCTGTTATCAAGGCTTGGGTTGTGTGGCTGTTCTACTTAGGTGGAACAAATGGCTGATTTGGGCACAGGTAGATCCATTTGACTGGTCTGGGAGGTGGGCTAGGAAAGGAGGAAAAGTGAGAGAAGTATATCAAATTGTAGTCTGAGAAATAATCACACTCTGCTTTTGCACAGTGCATGTGAAGTTGAAACTCTAATATATAAACCCTTGATTCATGGTCCATTGTAGACAGTCTAGGTATGTGTTTCCCATGTGAAAGATGATCACAAGGCCTTTTTCAGCTAATTCATGAAACCTCAAAAGCATCACACATCCCTGTGCTGAAATGATTGTGGTTGATGCCACATTCACTGAGCCTGGATGCATAGTAAAACCTGTTGATGAACAAATTCATTTCCAACTTTACTCCCCTCCCCTCTCAACCCCCCCCCCCCAAATGCTCTCAAACATAACCCCTCCAACTGTAACTGGGAAGCATGTACTGACTTTGCTTATCGCCAATAACATGGCCTCAGTGGGTCCCGTTATCATCCCAGGATGCTTAATGAATAGTCTAAAACATGACTTAATTAGGCCTTCTGGAGTCATTTAACTATAGTCTTAAAACAGGCTTTGTCATGTGAATGTAGGACTGCAGCAGTCATCCCCCTTCATAAGGGAGAACCTTCAACTGATCTAGAAATTTCAGACCATTTAGTCTAGCTAGTCTTGTTTGCAAAGCCATGAAAGAATTGTCATGGAAGTTACCTGCAATGATATAGGAAGCCTCCATATACTGGATCTATCCCAGTTTGGCTTTGTCGGAGGAAGGTTATGCTTACTGAATCTGGTGGACTACCTTGAAAATGTCACTGAGGGCAATGGATTAGGGGAATACTGTGCATATTGCCTACTTAGAACTGGCTAAAGCATTTGATACAGTACCTCACTTGGACATTGTCAACTAACTTATGGAACTAGGTGTACATCCCTTTATGATACACTGGATAGTTAGTTGGCTCAGTGATAGGACCCAGCAGATTAGAATCAGTGAGGCACCAGAGGCTGGTCACTATTGAAGTCCCTCAGTGATGTCTGTTAGACCCACTCCTGTTTGGTGTCTACTTCTCAGATGTCAAAGCCATGTCAGAGGCCGCTGGCTAATCAAGTTTGCAGAAGAGTGCAAACTGGGAGCAATCATTGAATCCCCCCCGAGAGGAGGGCAATCTTCAAGAAGGTTAACACAGACAGGTAGTGGTTCCAAAGCTGTAGCTTAAAACTCTGTACAAAGAAATGCATTATAGTACTTTTTTTGAAGTCTGCCACACCAGCCAACTGCGTCAGTAATGCACCCCAAAAAGATTCATTAGTCGGGGATATGGGAACTCATGTAGATAGTAACCCAAGTGTTTGACCAGCATGTGTCCAGGGAAGTAAGAAAATCCTTTTTTATTGCTCAACTTATAAGCAAGGGCATGACCTTTAGGTCCAGAGAGGTCATTGTCACTGTACTCTGCTCTCATCAGACTCATCATAGAGTATAATGCCCCCTTTGGTATGTACCTGACCTGACACATGCAGTAACTGGAGTATACAGAAATGGTTCTTGCAAAAAGAATACAGGGAATAAACGCAATGTCCTAGTATGATCACCTCAAAGCCCTGCCTCATTACTCAGTATCATACAGACGTCTGAGATATACTTGTTTGGCGTGCAAGGTATACCTGGATGCGGTTTTGATGATCCTTTTGCACATCCACAAAACAGATGACATCAGAACTAATATAGTAAAAGACCTTAATTTTTGCTTGTGACATAAATGGGACGTAACGGGGGGGGGGGGGGGGTTCAGAGAATTCCCGTTTTCTGGAACAGGCTCCTCATGCATTTGAAGAAGAGTTCCTCCCTATTCCTACGTAAGCCCAACTTGGACCTCTGGATGGAGAATAGGAAATTCACCCCTGGTCTGGTGCCTGTCTCTCTGATGGATAGAGGCAGTCAGTAAATCACTCCCTGTATAAATCAAATTTGTGGGTCACATTTGGGATCCATGACTAGGCTTATAAGGGGCCCTAGTAGCAATTGCTCAAGTATATAAATGTGGAAGATAATAGTGCTCAGGCTCTCTTCTGTGTTGTGAGATAAATTAGTGTTGCTGCCTCCAAAAGCAGTCTTGTGCCTTTGATAGGATGTGACCAGCATGTCACAGGCATTAAACCTTGTGAAAGGAGGGCTGGCTTGTATAGTAAGCAGCAGGTGGAAAAGCAGCTTTTGACAGGTACTGGCTACCAGTTTGCTGTTTTGCAAGAAATGAGTGTGCATGTATCTTTGGTGTGTGCTTTTACATCATCTTCATTCAGTTAAGGTGTGCTGATGTCCTCCTTTCTTCCATAAAAAAAGAGTGGAATGGGAGGTAATCCCATGGTGTTGTAGTTGTGCCTTAGTGGTTAGTGAAATAGACTCAAAATCCATTGAGATTTCCTTGCACAAGTTCAAAATCTACGAGTTACTAAGGTGTTACCTCTATGCTATTTATTGCTGCCCTTTTGGCTGGACTACTTGAAGCTTCTGTTCTGTGCACTGGATTAAACCATTTACTCCCAGATTTGACTTTTTCCTGAGTCTGTTGTACACAAGGAAAATAAAAACTTAATTGCACTTGATTTAGTTTAGCAGTTTTAAACTGCTGTAACTGTTTTTGGAGCATTTAAACTGAAACTCAGTTTTCATAATGAGCAGCTTGTTTAGCCAGTTGTATGTGACCAGCTTGGAAACTTTAGTTATTCTTGATAGAAGGTTAATTGCTGCAGTCTTCTGAGTGTCTGAGCACCGTTGGCTCTGAGACTTTTTTGGTTCTTTTGTTTTGTGTAATTGCTGCTGCTTATATGGTTGAAGTGTAGCTGAATAGTGGGTACTAAGGTGCATTTTCATATTTTCCCATTTCAAGTTAGTACCGTCATGCCAGCATTTGCTCCCCTAGTTGACTCCTTTTATGTTCAGGGCAGCATTAACTTATACTTGCCTTCTTTTGGCTCTCTGGTTTGCTGCTAGCTGTGCTGGGTGCCTCAGCATGCTACGTGTTGCTTTGTTGACATCATTAATATTGTACTGGTATTAATTCCCCAGCTCTTTAGCTTCTTTGTGCAGTTAACCAGCTAATTATCAAAGTCCTAAACGATGTGTAGTGCCAGCACATTTGTTCTGCTTCTGTTGCCAGCATCTTACCAATGGGTTTCTTAAGGCAGTGTAGTAACTGCCTTATGCTGTCTGATATTGAACTCTTAAAACAAGAAGCTCCCTCTGTGAGAGGTGCAAATATCTAGTTAATATTGAGGCATCATTCTCGTAATTAATATGCAGTGAGCATCACATACTCACACACACACTTCAGACAAGACCACATTCTTAAATAGAACACAAGCAAATAACATTCACTGATGCCATGAAAAAATCCTTGACATAGCCTCTTGAACTTGTAAAAATAAGCCTTGGTGGAAGCCCATCTGCTCACCTGCTGCATGCATACCTTAATTAACAGGTAACCATAATCAGCTTCTGACTTTTATTGATTGGTGACTCAATTATTGGGCATACAGATTCTCCTTTCACAAAGCAGTGCTGCGGCCTGGTAGTGGTCTGTGTGGGAGCAAATGACCTGGGGAGCAAAACTCAAGCAACATTCAGAGGGACATGTCGGAACTTTCTTTGCATGTGGCAGAAGCAGTTAAGGCTTTGGTCCTGAGGAAAATCTTTCCTAGATATAAAGGGAATATAATTGGCTTAATAACTGATGCTATTCCAAGGTATTCCAGAATCTGTCAGTTTGAGATGAGATTGATAGCTTTTTTTTTTTTTTTTTTTTTTTTTTTTTTTTGGGCAAGAGATTGCCTGCTTTTTTCATTCATAAGTTTCTGCATTCTGGCAAAAGCCTTTACTGTCCTCATAGTACCCTTTTTAGGCAGAGTGTATCTAATTTACATCGCAATTTTATTTGACCCTAAATTGGTCCACATTAAGGTGGCTGTTTTCAGTGCCTGGATTATCAACAAGTCCAATTTCAAGGATTCCCTGTGTCTGGAATATGCTCATGAATGTGTTACAAAAACTTGATTTAAATGTAAATAAATCAATTCCTCCATGTCTTGCTTTTCCTCTTACCTTGCCTTCAATTCTGGTGACGTTACAATAGTATCTCTATTAGAATTGCCAAAATGTGAGGGCCCATTTCTCATTCTGACTGAAACAGAGACCCACAAAGTGAGGTCCTAGAACTTCAGATAATGTTGTTCATGTCACTATTCCTCACTCTTGGGTATAGGATCCGACATCTGATCCAAGCCGGCAACTTGTGAGACAGTTCCTAGGCTCAAGCTCCTCCCACTCCCATAATCCCTGCTGCTTTCTAACCCTCTCCCAATCTCTCTTGCCGCTCTACATCTTCAGACGTGTTTACCTGAGCTCGTGTCTCCATAAGGAATAAATGCTTATTTTTTCTTATTTGCTGTACTTCTCTGTATATTCTTATAGTTGCCTAGTATCTTGACTATTTCCTTTAGTTTAAGCTTAGTAGTGCTCCCTCCCCTCCCGTTTGTCGCTTTTTCTGTTGGATAGCTTTCTGGTGCCAAAACGTTTTTCTCTGTGTCTATGTATATCCCTTTAGTGGGCATATCATAGTTTTTTGTGTTGTATCATTTTCTAGTTCAGCGTTTGTATTTAGTAGTAGTGGATGTTCTTCGTGTTTCACTGTTTCAGTCATCACACTTGAGTTATCCTGCCAGGGGTAGTTATCAGTTGGCCTGAATACCAGAGGCTTAGTATTTCTGTGTCAGTTGCTGTCGCTCCAGGACTGACGGCAGATCATCAGTGATATAAAATCAGACAGGCGACGCCATTACATCAGTCTTTCTTGCCGAGGAGCCTGAAGCAGAAGCTATTCGCACGAGTGCTGATAGTCCGCTACCTGAGTTTTCGAGTTGAAGTCTTCTAAAGCTAAGTACCCTGTTGGGGATCTTTTTTTCTTGCTCTAACCGATGTCAGAAAAAGTTAACAATTGTCTCGCCTGTGGAAAACAAATACCACACCGAGACTTCTATTCTTACCGTGTCCATCTGTTTAGGCCCAGACCACAGCGTCCCTTGCTGTCGCTTTTGTGCTTTGCTCAACGCCAGAACTGTACGTAGTCAGGCCCTTATTGTAGCTAAATACTTTCGCGCTCGTTCCTCGTATTCCGATAAGGCTTCGGTAAGCAATTTGACTACCGATCTTCCTAAAAAAACATTAGGATACAGACAGAGACAGACCGCACAGGTCCAAAACTGCCTATGCTTCTGTTAATCAAGTAGTCTTTTCTCCGCTCCTCAGTGAGGCGCTTTTGCAGCCCCTGATGCCCGCTTCTGTGGAGTCACAGGCCGCTACAGAGACCCGTTCGGAGTCTGGTATGCCACGAGATTCTTCGACTAAGGATCCTGCGGATATCTCTACCTTGGATGGGTCCGGAGTGGCTGAGCAGGCACCGGATTCCGAGGAATTTCTTCGCATTACCAATACTCGACATAAACAGACTACATGTTAAGTTGTCAATCTCGCCTTCATTCTTGCTTGATGGCTCCGACTCGGCACTTGCTAAGCTCGAGAGCAACTTTTACCAGCTCGAGGCAGCCCCATATCCCATGATGCAAGGCGGTAAGTACCCAGATCTCGTTTGCCGCTTCGCTGATGAGGTCCTCCTTTTACCAGCTCCTGGTAAGTGAATTGTTACTTTACTATTTTAGCCCCTTTCTGCAAAAAACCTTAAAATTATTAGTTTTAACTTAGTTTTAGTCCCTTTCTGACAAAAAATTTCCCTGTCTCCTCATAACTTTCAGTCAGACTTTCACCCATCCCATCCTCCCCCCCTGTTAGGGTGTGTGTGTCTGTTATTGATATCTTTTGATATTTTTAATTTAATTTCTTGGACTGGTGTGTGTGTGTTTTATTCGCCATGTCTAAGGAAAGGGTCTCAGGCTTTAAGAAGTGTGACTCGTGCTGTCAGAAGATGTCTCTGACAGACGGTCACACTTCTTGCCTTTACTGCCTGGGGCCTCTTCACCTGCAGGACTCCTGTGCTATATGTCATTCTTTTAGCCAGAGAGTTCTGCAGGAAAGAAGAAATAAATTGATTTTGAGGGGCCTTCTTAAGCCGGAGGGCTCTCAGGCTAAGTCGGCCCCATCTAAGACTTCTAAGTCTTCCAAGGCCCAGGCTTCTGTGTCCAAGCCTGTGGCCTCGGCTCCGACTCATTCAGAGTCGAGATCGGCTCCGGCTGGAGCCGATTCTGGGTTACCTAAACCTTCGGTGCCGACTCTGGTTCGACCACTTCGGTGTCGGCTCCGATCGGTTCTGACCACCATGTGGCCCAGGCATCGGTGTCGGCTCCGATCGGCTCCGACACCCTTACTTTTATGACCGTGTCGGCTCCGGCTGGAGCCGATGCATCGAAGCTACCTGTCGGTGCCGATAAGTTATCGGCTCCGACAGTTTCTGTGGTTTCACGGGCTCCGATGGTTCCTTCGAGGAAGAGGTCTAGGTCCCCTTCCTTGGAGCCGATACTTTCGGCTCCGGCTTCGCCTTTCCTCTCGGAGCGGAGCCATTGGAGCCGATCTTCAAGGTCATCCAGGCTTTCTGACCATGATTTGGAGAGAGTGGTCAGTAGATTACTAAAGTCACAGGCACTGGCCCAAATGCTACATAGTCCGTCTCAGCAGACGACTATTAGTCCACACCCCATTGCAGTTCCTCCTTCGACTCTACCCCAGAGTTTGGAGTTGGAGTCTTCGGGAATGGTTTCTGCTACGGCTGAGGGACAGATACCCCCTTCTGCTCCTTCAGCCTCTACTCTTATCTCCTCTTCGAGACCTTCCTTAGAGGGATTCGGTGGCCGGGCTTCTCTGGTCTCCGAGGGGGAGAGTGGCATCGGACCCTTGTCCGAGCCCGCTCTTCCCCTTGGAGCCTCGGCCTTGGTGAGCTCGGCTCCGACATCTGCCTCGGAGCCTTCCTTTTCGGTGGGTCCTGGAGTTCCTAGTTCTTCGGAGCGGGTTCTCTCGGACCTTCCTGGGAGGGGAGCCTTCGAGGTGATGAAGAGTGTGCTGGCCACTGGTTTCAGCCAGCAGTCTGTTCCCTTAGCTCCTCCCTCTATGGTGCCTGTTGACATCTCTGCCACTTCTCTTGCTCCAGGACCCAGAGATCCTCCACCTCAGGTTTCCCCACTGGGAATATCCCCCTCTTCCGAGGATTCTCCTGATTTGTCGGGAGATCCTCCGCGGAAGAGGACATGTAAGAGGAAACACGTAGACTCCCCCGAGTCTATCACTTCAGATACTGACTTAGATGAGTCAGAGGGATCCCCAAGATCCCCCTCTGAGGATGTCTCCTTCTCCGACATCCTAGAACTCCTTAGACAGAGGGGAAACTGGCCCACCAATAATCCCTCTGAGGATGAGTCAGTATACTTGGAGGCGTTTGGATCTCGGCCCTCCACCTCCTGGGTGTCTCCGCCTTTCGACCCCCTTATGCAGGTTATTGCTCGAAAGGCGTGGGCTGCTCCTGACTCTGTAGAGCCAGTCCCTAGGAGGCCTTCTAAATTTATTACTGCCCCGTCGGACAAGCAATTCCTTACAAAAGGTGTCCCCGCTGATGCCATGGTGGTGGCGGCTGCCACCAAGAAGGAACTTGCAGATCCTTCCGTACCTGTCCATCCTCCTAATAAGGACTCTAGGACCATGGATAGATAGGGTGAGCGGATGTATACTTCAGCGACCTTTGCTATGCGTTCGCTGAACTACCTCTGTCACTTCACCAGACTCCAAAGGGATATCCTTAAGGAGCTAGGTGAAGTTGTGCAGGATCCTACAGCTGCAGGGGC
This sequence comes from Protopterus annectens, assembly GCF_019279795.1. Taxonomy (NCBI): domain Eukaryota; kingdom Metazoa; phylum Chordata; order Ceratodontiformes; family Protopteridae; genus Protopterus; species Protopterus annectens. The sequence continues at coordinate 130,663,985 of NC_056751.1, forward strand.
TCAGGAAAAATTGCTTCGCAGCTAGGAACCCTTAACTCCATTGCAAACTCCTCCATGCGGCTGATATCATATGCTGCTGATGGAGTAGTAGGCCGCAGGTACAGGTGTGGCTCTTAGGCGCCAAGCCTGGATGCGGCTATGTAATTTTGCAGATCCCTTTAAGGCGTCCTTCACAAACTCTCCCTTTGATGGGTCAGCTTTGTTTGGCCCTCAAGTGAAGGAAACGTTGACCAGGTGTGAGCAGGACGGCAAAACTCTTTCTGCCGTGGAGTCCGTTTTCCACCCCTTCTAGACCTTATCCCAAAGGACAGAAGGGTGGCAAAATGTGGTTCCATAAATCCCAAGGGGTCACGCCGATGTCACGTGGTCAGTTGACCCCTAGGGGCAGAGGGGGTAACAACAACAGGCGCCGCTCTAGAGGCAGAGGGGTCCACAAAACCAGGGAAACAGAGAGTCTCTCTCTGACAAGCCCTTTCAGCATCCCTGAGATGTTGCCTGGCTGTCCCTCCTTGGAGGCAGTCGGGGGAAGACTATCACTGTACCCAGAAGCCTGGCGTTCTCTCACTCAAGACAGATGGGTACAGTCGATCATATCCGAGGGTTACAAAATTCCTTTCGAGGAAAGTCCTTTCTATCCCTCAAATTCCCTTCCAGATGTACCACCCGGTCTAAGGGAAATTGCAGAGTTAGAAGTCTCAAAACTACTGCAAAAGAGCCATTCAGCCAGTTACAACAGACCATTCAGAGCCGGAATCTACTCAAGGTTCTTTTGGCCCCCAAAAGACGGGAGACTGGAGACCAATATTGGATCTCAGCAGACTCCACAAGTCTGTGAGGAAGACAAGATTCCGAATGGTCACTCTTCAGTCGATTCTGCCCTTCTTGCAGAAGGACAACTGGATGTGCTCAATAGATCTTCAGGATGCGTACTATCACATAAAAATTCACAGACGCTCCAGGAGATTTCTCCGCTTCGGCTGGGGTCCAGTCATTTCCAGTTCAGAGCCCTGCCCTTTGGTCTCACCACAGCCCCAGAGTGTTCACCAAATGCATGGCAGTGGTCACGGCTCACCTGAGACCTCAAGGATTCCAGGTGTTTCCATAACTCGTCGCCTGGCTCCTCTCAGCCACCACCAGGCATCAGCTTGTTCAAGCCAGGGATTACACAATAAATCTTTGTTCTCATTTGGGCATCTCGATCAACTTCGAAAAGTCATCCTTATTGCCCTGCCAGTCTATAACTTTCATAGGCAAACTTAAACACTGTTCGGATGTCAGCTACCCTTACAGACCAAAGAGTTTCAGACATTCAAAGTCATGTCAGGATCATTCTAGCCAACAAGAAAGTACAGGCCAGAATGGTTCTAAAGGTATTAGGCCTCATGGCTGCGGCCATTACTCTTCTTCCCCTGGCTCGCTTCTACATGCCTTCTTCAGTGGATGTTGTTCACTCAGTGGTCTTACCAACAACTTCCAATGCGTCACCAGATTCTGGTGACACAGATTTGCAAAAATCATCTTGCTTGGTGGATCACTTCTCCCCAGATTCACCAAGGCAGACACTTTGTACCCCCATCCCCGGTAGCCACTGTCACCACAGACGCCTCCCTGATCGGGTGGGGGGGTCATTATCAGGGCAGGATGGTTCATGGGACGTGGCAACCATTCGAGTACCACCTGCACATAAATGTCCTAGAGATGAGAGCAGTGCTTTTAATGTTGCAAGCCCTCAACGACTTTCTTCCTGTAGGGACAATTGCAGTCCACACAGACAACATGTCTGTAGTTTGGTATATCAACAAACAGGGCGGAACCAAGTCCTACCCCTTGTGTCGAGAAGCGCTCAGACTTTGGCAATGGGCGATCTCCTCTCATCGGTTTCTGGTAGCAACGCACATCCCTGGGAAAACCAACATTTTAGCGGACAGATTGAGCAGAGCTATTCTCATGCCTCACGAGTGGTCTCTCAAGCAATCTATAGTGGAAGAGATTTTTCTGGAATGGGGTCGCCCATGTTGCGATCTTTTTGCTACTCCTCAAAACAGCAAATGCCCAGACTTCTTCTCTTCCCTCTGTCAGGCCATCCCCCCAGAGACGCTCTGACCCAGGATTGGCCCCAGGGACTTCTTTATGCCTTTCCTCCTTTTCCCCTGATCCCTCAAGTTATCCAGAAAGCAACCGTTTTGAGAGCCAAAATGATTCTCATTGCTCCTTATTGGCCTCGACAAATTTGGTTTCCGTTCCTCCATCGTCACCTTTTGGTGCAGCCGTGGCATCTGGACCCAGTGCCAGATCTTCTGATTCACCAATCCGGTCAGCTGCACCGGTCTATCCCTTCTCTCAACCTCACAGCATGGTTGCTCCACTTCCTTCTTTAGCCAGGCTTCCTTTGATCTCTAACCCTGTTAGAGACATCATAGTAGCTTCTTTAAAATCCTCTACCAGGAGGATTTATACAAGCAAATGGAAACGTTTCTCTTATTGGGCTAAAGCCAAGAATATTGATCCCTTCACTGCCCCAGTTCAGGCAGTTTTGGACTTCTTAGTGGAGATTTTTCATGCAGGCTCCTCTTCTTCCACAGTTAGAGTTCAATTCGCTGCTATCTCGAACTTTCATGTTGGGATCGAAGATCACAATATTATGTCCCATAGGCTTTGTAGAGCCTTCTTGAAAGGAATTTTCCTCCTGAAGCCTCCAATCAGGAATCCTCCTCCTCAATGGGATCTAAATTTAGTGCTGACATCCTTGATTCTTCCCCCTTTCGAGCCAGCTGTTTCTTGCTCCCTAAAATTTCTTACTTGGAAAACCTTATTCCTAGTAGCTATTACATCGGCCAGGAGGGTGTCTGAACTTCATGCTCTATCGGTTCGACCCCCCTATTTGGTCTTTCACAAAGACAGAGTATCATTGAGAACTAATCCGACCTTTTTGCCTAAGGTCGCCTCCAAGACTAATTTGAATCAATCCATTGATCTCCCTGTATTTTTTCCAAACTATTCAAACAGATCGGAACAAAAACTACATTATCTTGATGTCCATCGCCAACTCAGATATTATTTGGACAGAACTAAACAATTTAGGAAATCCGATCAACTCTTTGTTTCCTATGCTGATAACAAGAAAGGCCTTCCTGTCTCTAAAGTGACCTTATCTAGATGGCTTTCTTCTGTCATCTCCGAAATTTATCGGCTCAGGGGAAAACAGCTGTGCTCAAAACCTAAAGCACATTCAACTAGAAGCTTAGCTACTTCTACAGCCTTTCAAGCTAGACTTCCTTTAGACACTATTTGTGCAGCGGCCACTTGGGCCACTCCTCATACTTTTGTTTCCCATTACAAATTGGACTTGGCCTCCAGGGACAGAGCCAGTTTTGGCTCTACAGTCCTCAAGAGTTTGTTCCATTGAGCCACCCAGGATAGAGGTGCTAGGGACGCGGTCCCTTCAAGCAAGAATGAAGGCGAGATTGACAACTTAACATTGAGAAGTTATGTACCTACCATAACGTTCCATGTTCGTTGTCTTCTCTCGCCTTCTTTCTTGCGACACTCCCTCCTTCCCCCAGGCCTGGACAGACCTTTTCTACAAGGAATTTTTATGCTGAAGACCATTCAGATCTGGTCCTTCTTCCATCCTGTAGGCTTTCTTTCTTCCTTTGGGAAGTGTTTATGCTTGGTGCTATTGCCCTTTGTCATCAAACGAGATCTGGGTACTTACCGCCTTGCATCATGGGATATGGGGCTGCCTCGAGCTGGTAAAAGTGACTCTCGAGCTTAGCAAGTGCCGAGTCGGAGCCGATGATCGGCTCCGAACCCATCAAGCAAGAAAGAAGGCGAGAGAAGACAACTAACATGGAACGTTATGGTAGGTACATAACTTCTCATTCTTTCGCAACTTCAGTTCTTTTTAAAACTACCAAGTTTCTAAGGCTCAGGGTACGAACTACGCCTAAAAACCGACCCAAGCTCAGGCACATGTTTCCATGCCTCAATCTCAAATGCTTAATATGGCAGAAGACCAGACTATGCCTTCCAAAAGAAAGATACTTGTCCCCAGTAGTTTTATCTGAACAGGAGTCCGATGAGACTGAGGTTTCTGAATATGAAGACATGCAACCCCTGTCTGCTTATGAGAATTCTGATGCAGAGGAATCCATTCCTTCTGCCTTTCCTCCCGAGGATTTTTCATTTGGTGAAACTCTACAATACTTTAAGGGAGCATTTCCAGTGGGAATGTCAGCACTTTCCTCAGCCAAAAAAAAGAGACTCGGGGAATTCTTAGATTTACCACAGCACAGACCTTTAGCCATTTCTCCTGTCCTGGATGTTGTGGATGATGTTTTTATGGAATCCAGTTTAACTTCGACACCCTTCCTCCTCCTGTACCCAGGAAACCTGACATGTATTAGAGACCCTGACTCTCTCAAATTCCTTTTCAAAAATCCTACTGTTGACCCAGAGGTCATCTCCCAAGGACCTAAAGGAATTAAAGCAACCTCAGCTAAGTATACCACCCCCCTCAGCCATGGATTCCCGAGCTTTGGACAGACTGGGTAAAAAAATATACACCTCTGCAACTCTTGCTATTAGAGCACTAAATTGTCAGTTCCACATGCTGAAATAGCAGCATACCATGGATCTCCTCAAACAAAAATATCTTCCTTTCCTGTTTGTGCAGAAAGTAAAGAATTGCAAGAGCTTATGCATTCTGCAAGACAGATTACTAAGCACACCTTGCATTGTGGCTTTTGACGCCCTAGAAGCATCTTGCAGGGCAGCAGTCAGTAGTTCTGTCTTTAGAAGGCATGCTAGGCTTAAGGAACAGACCTTGCCAGACCATGTCAAATCAAAATTATTGGACGCACCATTGAATAAAGACTATTTGTTTGGTACGAATGCAGAAGAGGTCTTAAAAAAGATGGAAGAAAAAGCTAAATCTATGCCGATAGTCTGACTGCTTACAGGTCCAGCCACCGAGGTTCAGTAGGCATTGCCCCTCCAAGCACTGGTCCTTTCCGGCCCCTTCAAGGCCAGCTCAGCCCAGACCCAGGGGAAGCAGACCCCCCCCCCCCAGACAGCAGTCCCAGGGGAATGCAGAGACCTAAGCAATAGAGTTCCTCCTCTTCAAAGACCGGGAGTGCTAAGCCACCCCCTTATGGTAAAAACTCACAATGACTTTACAACTCCACCACTTACCTCTGCCCAGCTGCTTGTACCCATAGGAGGAAAACTCTCCTTCCATGCAAACAACTGGGCCTCTGTTACCAGCCACCAGTGGGTCCTCAACATAGTGTCCCAGGGATACAGATTTTATTTCCACACTCTGCCAACCCCAGAAGGGTTCCCGGATCTTCCTCCAAACCAGTGGGCAGAGGCCAAAAGGCAAGTCCATTCCCTGCTCTCTGAGGGCAATACAGCATGTTCCTGCAGACCAGATAGGCCAAGGTTTATTTTCCAGACTCTTCCTGGTACCCAGAAAAGAAGGCACCTGGCGATTTAATACTCTATCCATTCTAAACACCTTTCTGGTGATACCAAAATTCACAATGCTCACCCTCCAGCAGCTTCTTCATACGCTTTCCAAGGATGTTTGGTTAGCCACTCTAGACCAAAGAGGCCTACCTGCATATCCCAATCGAGGAATTTTGCAGGAAATGTCTGTTTCAGGGCTGGATCTATGCACTTTTAGTTTTCTGCACTTCCCTTTGGCTTATCCACTCCTCCCAGAGTTTTCACAAAATGCCTGGCTCCAGCCATTACTTTTTGCAGACAAAGAAATATTCAAATTTATCCCTACTTAGATTGCCTGATTCAGGCAGACAGGAAAGGCTGTTGCAGCACCTGATGTTTGTAAAGGACGTTTTGACCTCCCTGGGGTATACTATCAATGAATAGAAATCAAAACTAGTCCCCACACAAAAAATTGTATTTCTGGGAGCAGCATCCCAGATGGCATTCCTTACTCCAGAAAAATAAGCCTACCTGACAGGATACTTCTCTCAACTAGCCACCAGAGCCCAGTTATCCGCAAGGAAAATCCTGCAGGCTCTAGGGTTCATGGCTTCCTGCATTCTACTAATTCCATATGCCAGACTGCATGTGAAGAAACTACAATGGTACCTAAAAATCCTTTGGTGTCAACTCTTTCAAGACCTGGAAACTGTCATACCTATGATATCTTGTTTAAAAGACTTTCTTTGGTGGGCAGCAGCATGCAACCACAAGGGACTTAACTTCTCTCAACTCCATGCCACCCAGACCCTCCCTACAGACGCATCAGACTATGCCTGGGTTGCACACCTGGAAGGCAGGTGCATTCAGGGCAATTGGACCCCAAGTCAAATTAATTTGCACATAAACCAAAAAGAGATGCTAGCTGTTCAGCATGCCCTGACAGTTTTCAGACCCTACTCTCCCCGGGGCCTCTAGTGATCAAAACAGACACCACAGTGATGTGGTATATCAGCAAGCAGGGAGGGACTCGCTCTTACTCTCTCTGCAGGCTCGCCATGACCCTTTAGCACACAGCCTCAGCCATGCTAATACACCTTCTAACACAAATACTGCTAGGCTCCCTAAACTCTCTGGCAGACAACTTAAGCAGAAACCTGCTAGGCCCAGACGAGTGGCAGCTACACCACAAAACCTTCAACCTTGTAACCCAGAAGTGGGGCACCCCGAAGGTGGACCTTTTTGCCTTCCACTCCAATCATCGGCTCAGCAAATTTTATACCAGGGAACCTCACAACAATGCCTGGAAAGTGGATGTTCTATCCTTCCAATGGGTAAACCTCTCCATCTATGCATTTCCCCCTCTACCTCTCATTTCAAGGGTACTGCTCAAAATAAGGGAGGAAAAACCAAGGGCAGTCTTGATTGCCCCAGACTGGCCACGTTAGCACTGGTAACCCACTGCTGCGCAGCCTGTCACCCTTGGCACCTACTTCAGATTCCAACACTCCTGAACCAGAAGAATGGAGAATTCATGCATCCACAATTGCAGACCCTCAGCCTGGCAGCTTGGCTTATTCCCTGACCTCTCCTCCAGCTGCCAGCCTAGGCAAACCAAGTCCTGGATGTTATACTTGACACCAAATGCCCCACCACTAGAAAATCCTATTCTGACAAGTGGAAAAGGTTTTGCACCTGGATCCAGGTTAAGGGAGCCAAAACAGCACAGCCCTCTGTGCCTCTCGTCCTGAATTACCTAGCAAACCTACTACACAGGCCTCTATTCTCTTCTATTCAAATTAATGCCTCTGCCATCTCTGCTTACAGAGCTACAAACACTCATGGCAGTAGTGCCCTTCATTTTCCATGCTGACAGGGTCTCCCTCAGGACTTAACCCATCCTTCATGCCTAAAGTGGTGTCCAGTGTGGCTCTCAACCAATCCATTCATTTGCTCACCTTTTTCCCTAACCCACAAAACAAGGGGGAACGGATTCTACACTCTAGATGTGCACAGCCAGCTCAGATTCTATGTGGCTAGGACTAAATCCTTTAGAAAAACTGAGCAATTGTTAGTCAGCTTCGCAGCAGGGACAGAGGGCAAGGCTATATCCAAACAATCTCCAAATGGATACTCCACTGCATCCATTTCTGCTGCAAACGGCACTGGCAACCGCCCCCAAAGGGGGTCAGGACACATTCCACTAGGGCAACCTCCACCTCTGCAGCTTTACCAGAGGGGTCCCCACCAGGGACATCCTGGAGGCTGCAGCATGGACTTCTGCTCATACCTTCACCAGGCATTACCACCTGCCTATCTTTTCCAAATCCAGGGCAGGTTTTGCCACCGCAGTTTTACAGGGCATCCTAGCCAGCCCCCCCCCCCCCAGTCTTCTTGACTGCCTCCACCCTTTTCTTCAGCTTTGGGAATCAACCCAAGTGTGATGACTGCAACAGTGAAACTCGAAGAACATGTTATAGCTGTGTACACTTACCATAAATGTAGATGTTAGAGTGTATTCACTGTTGCAGTCCTGGATGTTCTTCATCTCGCATTGCTGCAGTCCTTACACTTGGGGGTAGTCCGCTGTCCTCGGTCGGCCCGAATATCAAAGTATAAGGCTGACGTCGGTCAAGGCGCATTAGACTGACATCAGGACGTCAGGGTACAAATGCGCATGACCGACGTCATATCCTCAGTCTTTTTTGCCGCATGGTCCGATGCAGAAGCAGCGTTGCAAGTGCTGTTCGGCGTTCTGAAATTTTTCATCGGAGTTTCAGACCGAGTCAAAGTTGGCTAAGTACCCGTTGGGAATATTTTAGTTTTTCTTGCTTCAGTGGTTTACCGGATGTCAGAAAAAGTGAATAACTGTATTTCTTGTGGGAAACAGATACCGCATAGAGATTATCATACTTTGTGTATTCCTTGTTTAGGGCCTGAGCACGGCGTTGTTGGGTGTCGCTTTTGTGCTAGATTCAATAAGCGCACTATTAAGAGAAGGTTAGATTGTGCCAGGTTAGTCTTCGGAAGCGGTGCAATTATAATATGCCGTCGGATGCTCCGCGTCCGCTTCTTCAAGAAGCAAGGATAAGGCAGCGAAGCCCAGGTTAGACGAGTCGTCTGTACCGGACGCCAGGTCTTTGGAGGGGGCGGTGGAGCCGGTGGTTCCACCGAGGTTCCTCTGGAGTCCCAGGGGAGACCTTGTTATTGCAGGATGTGGCCTCTCAGGAGGCAGGTCAGGCTGAAGGGGCTTCTCAGGTTACTGTACTCCCTCCCTTCCTAGGGTGGTTAGGCCTTCTCCTTCTGTTTCCAAGGCTTCTCCCAGAGGCAGGCCAGGTTTAGCTTCAGTTGGTGTCACTCCTAGTTCTTCAGGATCTGTGCCCAAGAAGCATATGCTTAAAATGGCAGAAGATTTGATTACCTTGATTAGGGGTTCTTTGCCCCCTCCTGATAAGAGGCCTAGGGTGGAACCTGAGTTGGGGAGTTTTGAGCAGGCTTCAGATGTTTCAGAGTCTTCGGCTGAAGACTTGCAGGAGTATTCTCCTTATTCTGATTCTGATGTGGATGATTCTACTCCTTCTGCTTCTCCTCCTGAGGATTTTTCTTTTTCAGAGACTCTTCATTCCATGTGGGAGCATTTTAAGTGGGAAGGTCAGGACTTCTCTGATTCCAGGAAAAGGCTTAGGGAATTTTTGTTTTTACCCCAGCATAGGCCTTTGGCTATATCTCCTGTTCTGGATGTTGTGGAGGATGTGTTTGCAGAGGCTTCTCTTAATCCTGATTCTTTGCCTCCTGCTCCTGTTAAGCCGGATAGGTATTATAGGGTGCCTGAAGCTCATAAGTATCTTTTTAAGAGTCCTAGGGCGGACCCAGAAACTGTTAGTCAGGGGCCTAAGGGTGTTAAGGCTTCTGTTGTTAAAAATCCGGTTCCTCCAGATAGAGGCCAGGGCTTTGGATAGATGGGGAAAGAAAGTCTATACTTCTTCCACCCTAGCTATGAGGGCTCTGAATTGCCAGTTTCACATGTTGAAATACCAAAACTATCTACTGTCTCAATTGAAGTCTAAGGTAGATGCTCTGGCGGAAGGTATTGAGTGTAAAGAGTTACAAGATTTGGTACATGTCTCTGAACAGGTGGGTAAGCATTCTTTGCAATGTGGTTTTGATGCTGTACAGGCCTCGTCTAGGGTGGCTGCCACTGGGTCAGTTCTTCGCAGGCACGCCTGGCTATGGGATCAGAATTTATCTGACCATGTTAAGACAAGGATTTTAGATGCTCCATTACAATCTGATGTGTTATTTGGTTCACCTGTTGAGGCAGTCTTAAAGAAAATGGAAGACAAGGCTAAGTCTATGCAGACTATTAAAGATTTTTTGCAGGTTCAGCCTCCGAAGTTTAGCAGAAATTGGCCTACCAAGGGGTGGACGTATCCTTCTTATGATTCCCAGTCTATGGGTAGGTCTAGACGTGGTAGGGGCAGAGCTCAGGGCTCTTTCAGGCCTAGAACAGGGAATTCACCTGCACAGTCTTCGGGTGAGGGCAGGGGTCAGTCCTTTCGTAAGCAGACCCAATGACCTACCTTTTCAGCTGCCAGAGCCTTCTCGTCTGGCAGCACCTTTGGGAGGAAGGTTGGCACTTTTCAAGGAAAATTGGAGTTTAATTACCCAAGACAGATGGGTATTGGATATCATACACCAAGGTTACAGGTTTTATTTCCATACCTTGCCTCCTTTCAAAGGCATGCCAGACGTTCCTCCTCAGCAAAGAATAGAGGCTCACAAACAGATTTCTCTGCTGCTCCAAATAGGAGCCATACAACCGGTCCCTCTGTCAGAAGTGGGCCTAGGATTTTATTCTCGCCTGTTCCTAGTACCAAAGAAGGGGAACACGTGGAGACCAATTTTGGATTTATCTATCCTCAACACTTATCTGGACATTCCCAAGTTCAAAATGTTGACGTTACAACAGCTTTTACCTCTGCTGGGCAAAGATCACTGGATGGTGACTCTGGATCTCAAGGAGGCTTACCTTCATGTTCCTATCAGGCTAAGGTGCAGGAAGTATCTACGCTTTCGGCTGGGACTTCTCATTATCAGTTCTCTGCATTGCCCTTTGGCTTATCTACTGCCTAGAGTGTTCACGAAGGTTCTGGCTCCAGTGATAGCTTTCTTCAGGCTAAGAGGAATACAGATCTATCCTTATTTGGACGATTGCCTGATTCTGGCTCAAGGAAAGGACGAACTTCTTCATCATCTACACTATGTGATAGCAGTGCTAAGATGCCTGGGGTATTCTGTGAACGAAATAAAGTCCAGTCTAGTACCCTCTCAGGACATGTGCTTTCTGGGTGTGAGACTGAATACAGCATCCCAGATGGCCTTTTGACCCCGGACAAACAAAAGAATCTTTCTCTTTACTTCCATCAATTGTCTCATCAGTCCAGGCTGACTGCAAGGACAGTCCTTCAAGCCTTGGGGTTCATGGCATCTTGTATTCTGGTGCTTCCCAATGCCAAACTGCATATGAGGAAGCTACAATGGTATCTCAAAATGTATGGACACAGCACTGCCAAGATATGGACACTGTCATTCAGATAATACCTTGCATTCAAAAGGAATTTTTGTGGTGGGCTCAGGAATGTCACCTAAACAAGGGACTCTCTGTGACCGGCCAGAGGCGAGTCAGATTCTAACGACAGATGCCTCAGACAAAGCTTGGGGAGCTCATCTAAATGGAAAGTGGATACAAGACACGTGGCCTGCCAGACTTCTACATCTACATATCAACCTGAAGGAGATGTTAGCAGTCCAATTTGCATTAATAGCTTTCAAGGATTTACTTCTTCCAGGGCAGGTGTTGATTCTAACAGACAACACAACTGTCATGTGGTACATCAACAAGCAAGGGGGAACACATTCTTATCCTCTGTGTAGACAAGCAATGATTTCGTGGGAGACTGCTCTCAGTTTAAAGCTAAATCTACAGGCAAGGTTTCTGCCGGGAGCACAGAACTCCTTAGCAGATGTGTTGAGCAGACAAATTATGGATCCCCACGAGTGGAAATTGGATCCTCATGTATTTCAGAAATTGACAGTGTCATGGGGAACTCCAGACATAGATCTGTTCGCTTCTCCACTAAACTACCAGCTGCCAAAGTTTTGCACAAAAGGTTTTCATCCCACAGCTTGGAAAGTGGATGCTCTTTCATTCAATTGGAGCAATCTTCATGTGTATGCCTTTCCACCTCTGCCTCTCCTCCCAAAGGTACTTCTGAAGGTCAGACAGGACAAGCCAAAGATGATTTTAATAGCTCCAGATTGGCCTCGACAGCATTGGTACCCACTACTGAGAAGTCTGGTACGGGAGCCTCCATGGCCTTTACCTTGGATTCCACACCTGCTGTCTCAGGAGAACAGTCATTTACTCAATGTCAAACTTCACTCTCTTCACCTGACAGCCTGGCATATTCTGTTTTAAACCCTGGAGGGTTTCAGCTTCCACAGCAAGTTTTGAATGTTATTTTGGAGGCAGAAGGCCTAGTACAAGGAAAGTGTACGCAGATAAATGGAAGAGATTTTTATTTTGGAGTGCAGCAAAAGCATTTGATGTTTCTAAGCCTAATTTAAGTGTGGCTCTTCAATATCTTACTGAGTTACTGGACAAAGGTTTGTCCTTCTCTTCTATTAAGATCCATGCTGCAGCAATTTCTGCTCACTATGATTGTGACCCACCATTGTTTTCTCATCCTTTGTTTAAGCAATTCCTTAGAGGGGCAAAGAATATAAGACCCCCACGGAGAGCTCCTACTCCTGCTTGGGATCTCAATTTTGTGTTGGAGAAACTCACTCTACAACCTTTTGAGCCTGCAGCTAGTGCTGAGTTGAAATATTTATCATGGAAGACTGCTTTTTTGTTGGCCATTACCTCTGCGAGAAGGGTTTCTGAATTACAGGCCCTTATGGCAGTTGAGCCTTTCTTAATTTTCCATAAGGATAGGGTATCTTTGCGTACTAATCCTTCCTTTATGCCTAAAGTGGTTTCTAGTGTGGCTTTAAACCAAACTATTCATTTGCCTACCTTTTATGCAAACCCCCAAAATAAAGGGGAAAAGATTTTGCACACTTTGGATATACACAGGCAGTTGCGATATTATTTGAGCAGAACTAAAGGGTTCAGGCAGTCTCAGCAGTTATTTGTTTCTTTTGCTTTGAGTTCTCAGGGCAAGCCTGTGTCAAAACAAACTATTTCGAAGTGGATTGGGTTGTGCATTGCTTTCTGTTATTCCCATCATGGCAAGGAGGTTCCAGCTGGGATTAGGCCTCATTCCACTAGGGCTACTGCCACTTCAACAGCTTTTTTAAGGGGGGTGGCAAGTAAAGATATCTTGGAGGCAGCTACTTGGAGTTCAGTGCATACTTTCTCTAAGCATTATCACCTTCCACTTTACTCTAAATCTAGGGCTGGTTTTGCCACTGCTATTTTACAGGGCATTTTGGCAGCTCCTGCTTCTTTATAGTTGTGCCATCCTCCCTTACCTCTGCTTTGGGATTCTACCCAAGTGTAAGGACTGCAGCAATGTGAGATGAAGAACATAGTACAGTTTTGTACCTACCATAAATGTAGATGTTCGAAGATCCACATTGCTGCAGTCCAATCCTCCCTCCTTCCCTCTGTAGTTAGAGGCGGTTGTGTGGGTTGGATTGTAAATATTGTGTATATTGTATATATTGTACATATTATTAGTGCTAGGGTGGTTGGTTGGTTGTTTGTTGTCTTTGTGTTTTGACCTTTCTTGTTAGGGTCTTCTGACATCTGGGGCAAGAAAAGACTGAGGATATGACGTCGGTCATGCGCATTTGTACCCTGACGTCCTGATGTCAGTCTAATGCGCCTTGACCGACGTCAGCCTTATACTTTGATATTCGGGCCGACCGAGGACAGCGGACTACCCCCAAGTGTAAGGACTGCAGCAATGTGGATCTTCGAACATCTACATTTATGGTAGGTACAAAACTGTACTTTTCCCACCCACCATCCCCCCTTGTTTCTCTCTCTCTCGCTTCCATTCTCCTTACAGGAAATGTTTGGTATTTACTTTCTATTGGTGGTGTTTTTCCACCATAACCTAGCTCCCTATTTGGGGGGCTCCTGACAGTTGGGGCAAGAAAAACTGATGTAATGGCATTGCTGCCTGATTTTATACCACTTTCGACCAGTCGTCAGTCCTGGAGCGACTGCAGCTGACGCAGAAATACTAAGCCTTTGGTATTCAGGCCGACTGAGGGCTTACGCCTGGCAGGATAACCCAGGTGTGATGACTGCAACCGTGAATATACTCTAACATCTACATTTATGCTAAGTGTACACAACTGTAGTTTCTTACTGCTAGCGGTTGTCCATGACTGGTTTTAGACTTTGTTTTTGGCGCTCTGGGTTTGGTTTTTGCATGCTGTTTGGGTTCTTTCTTTTGGTCCTAAAATGTCTGAGAAGCCATCTGGTTTCAAGAAGAGCTCCTTTTGTGGTCGCAAGACACCCATGACCGACTCACATGAGGAGTGCCTCTGTTGTTTGGATGCTGACCACCTGGAGGTTGAATGCGACTTTTATCTCTCATTCAACCCCAGGGCTCTGATAGAGCGCTGCAACAAGTTGATATTAAAGGGTTTTGCTCGGGGGGGGGGGGGTGGTCTGCTGGGCCCTCTCTGACCACAAGAGGAAAGCTCTCTGTCCCTAGGGTCTCTTCCTCCAAAAAGCCTAGGCTGTTGGATCCTTGAGTCTGACCCCAAGCTTGGCTATATCAGATCCGACCACAGATCCTAGGTCCTATGAATCCAACCCAGTTCCAAGGCTTCCATTTTGAGGCCTTTGGATCCGAGGTCTTAAGAGTCAACTCCAGGATCCAAGGTCTCTGGATAAAGGCCATCTGATGAGACAAAGTCTTAGACCTTCCACGGATCCGACCACCTCAGATCCGAGACATTCGTGTTCTATTCGCTCGAATCCTCAGTTGTCCTCTGATCCGAGGTGGAAGGATCTGGATCTATGTCGGATCCCCACCATTGTTCTTGAAGACTCCCCTTTGGATTCTGGCCTGGGATAGCACTTAGCAGCTCCTAGGCACAGAAGCCGATCTCCTGAGAGAGATGGAGATCCTTGTGGCCCAGACAGGTCTCCACGGCTAGGTCATCTGCCTCTTCTAGGAGCTTGCCTCCTTCCGACATGGACAGGATGATGAGGTCCTTCCTGAAATTTCAAATTGAGTTGGGGCTGCTTGTGTCTCTTGCCCATATGGCCAGGGGCCTTTCCCATGCTCCTCCGCTTTCTTCTCCTTGTCCCGATCCACAGGGTTTCGGACTTCCAGGCCCTGGTGCTTAGTGAGGAAGTGACGGGGGATGTCTACAGCCCATTTTGTCTGTATGCCGTCTGAATCCCTGACCGGTTCTGCTTTTTCTCCCACAGAGCAGGTGGAGTCACAGGCCCTATCAGTTGTGCTGGAGTCCTTGGGGGAGGGTTCCGATCCCATCTTTTCGGACTGGTCACAGCCCGTCTGTGCCCTCATCTCTTGACAGCTAGGGGTCCATATTGACCAAGGGCTCAGAGGTGGTGGCATGCTTTGTTCCCTCTTCTCAGGTGGTCTTGTCCACTGGGAAATTGGGGAGGGGTGTCATCCAGCTCTTTGGCCTTTTGAGTAGTAGAGAGGACTTTCTCCTTTGCCAGGGCTGCCTCTTCTGCTGCCCAGGGTTCGTCCCATCTCCCGAGAGTGAACCTTCCTCATCCTGCTCCTGGTTAGCCCTCTCGACCCGGCCTTCAGGTGGTAGTTACCCCACTTGGAGTTCCCCACTCTTCAGGGTCCTCCCCTGAGCCCACCTCGGAGGTGTCTTGGAAGAGAATTGTGCAAGGGGAGCCACCTGAACTCCCCTTTGGAGTCCCTCACCGAGGATGCAGACTCTATTAAGGGGATGTGTTCCTCAGATCTCCCCCTGACTATATTTCTTTCAGGAACATCTTTGAAATACTTAATTTGAAGGGTGGATGTTCTCCCCAGCCCCCATCCTCTGAAGAGTCTGTATTTCTGAAGGTGTTTGGGACAGGACCATCTACCACCTGACTTAACTGGTAGATCTTTTCACTAGCAGGGCATGGAATGAACCAGATACAATGGAGCTAGTTCTAAAAAGAGCTGACAAGTTTCTCAGCCCTCCCAGCGATATGCAGTTTTGGTCACAAGGGGTACCAGTCGATGCTGTTGTGTGGTAGCTGCTGCCACCAAAAAGGAGTTGTCGGAGCAGAGTATGTCTGTCTATTTCCCCAATCGAGAATCACGAGTGATCAACAGACACAGAAAGCAGATCTTCTCTTCAGCTACTGTTTGGTCTATGGGCACTTAATTACTTGGTTCACTTCTTCCGCCTCCAGAGGGATTTGGTCAAGGAACTCACCACTTCCCTTTCTGAGTTGCCTGCTGAGGACTTAAGCAAGGTGTCCTCCAAGCTATCTACTCTTGTGTCCCTGTCAAATTCCTTGATGAGACTCATTTCCAATGCTGTGGAAGGAGCCTCTCAAGCATCTGGTACAGACATCACTATTCGCTGTCACGCCTGGCTGTACCTTTGTGGGTTTGTGGAGTCTCTTGAGGCTTCCTTCACCAGTACCTCCCTTGATGAATCTGTTTGGTCCTTCAGTTAAAGAAGCACTTACCTGCAGTGAGCAAAAAGGCATGCCCTTCTTGGCTGTCGGAATCAAGTTTTCTACCCCTCATCGGTCCTTTTCTAAGACACAACGAGGGACTAGAAAATTATGGTTTCAGAATTCGCAGTCTTCTTTTCAGGACACTCAGGACGAGCCCTCTTCTATAGGTTGGGGGAGAGGGTTCCATGGCAGATGCCCCAGAGGCAGAGGGGGTCCGCAAAGTCGGGGCTCCAGGGAACCCTTCTCTGAGAAGCCCTCTTAGCGCTCCAGATGAGCTGTCCAAGGTAATTTGTTACTGCACCATTTGGACTGGGCAAACATTACAAAAGATCGCTGGGTGCTAAAAATTTTCAGGGGCTATTTCATTCTCTTTTCCCAGCTCCTACCTACAGTTAGGAACCACCACCCCAGCTGAGGGAGTTAACTCAACAAGAAGTGCTCAGGCTTATTCGGATGAGAGCTATCCAAGAGATTCTCCCAGGACAATAAGAATCCGGAAGATGTTCTTCGTGTTTAACTTTTGCAGTCATTACATTTGGGGTAATCTGCTGGCAGGTTGCCCTCAGTCTGCCTGAATAGCAGTCTTGGGTCCTGTGTCGGTTGCTGTCTCCTCATCCATGACATTGGGTCGTCACTGGTATAAAACATGCGGTGCCAGAAGCAGTTCGCAAGTGCCGGTCGGCGGACTTCTGAAATTTTCATATTCGAGTTTCAGAACCGAAGTCTTCAAACTAAAGCGAAGTACTCCATTGGGGAAACTTTTTCTTGCTCCTTACCGATGTCAGTAAAAGTTAATAATTGCATTACTTGTGGGAAGCAAATACCTCATAAGGATTTCCATTTATACTGTATTCCTTGCCTAGGCCCAGATCATAATGTTCCTTGCTGTTGGTTTTGTGATAGATTTAACCAATGCACTATTAAGCGTCTGTATAGTTTTGCTTCTAAATATTTTGGATCAAGATTTAATTATCCTGAAATGTCGTCTGTTAGTATTCCGACTACCAGAGCTCACAAAAAATGCCAAGAAAAAGACAGACCGTTGAGGTCCAAAACCGACTAAGAAAGCTTCTCCTAAGCCAGTCGCCAGTTAGCTGGTACTCAGTGAGGCACTTTTGCAGCCCCGGATACCCGCTACTTTTGAGTCGCAGGCCTCTACCGAGACCCATGTGGAGTCCGGTATGCCGTGAGATTTTCGAAGTATTGAACCCGCGGATGTCTCTCCCTTGGATGGGTCCAGAGCCACTGAGCAGGCATCGGCTTCTGAGGGTGTTTTCAGGCCTCAATATTTTTAAATAAAACCGATGCCAGCCTCAAAAACAAGGTCAAAAGCATCTTCTGTGTCTAAAAAAACGAATCATGAGCCATGTGCTCAAGGCCCTATGCCTAAAAAACAGATTATCAAAATGGCTGAGGACTTAATTAACTTGATCAGGGGTTCCCAAACCTCCCCCAAGAGCCCTAGGCAAGGCACTGATTATGAATCTTCAGATCAGGTTTCCATTTCTTCTGATCAGGATTTTTCCATTCCACCCTATGAGGATTCTGATGCAGAGGAATCCATCCCATCTGCTTCTCCTCCTGAGGATTACTCTCTTGGTGAAACTTTGCATACTTTAAAGGAACATTTTCACTGGGAGAGTCAGGACTTCTCTGAATCAAAAAAGATGCTTGGGGATTTCCTGCCTTTGGCTATACCTCCTGTATTAAACATTGTTGATGATGTGTTTTCGGAATCAAGCATGGCTCCTGATTCCCTACCTCCGGCTTCTAGTAAGCCAGACAGATATTACAGGGTTCCTGACTCTCACAAATTTCTATTCAAAAATCCTGCTGCTGACCCTGAGACTATTTCACAGGGTCCCAAGGGTGTTAAGGCCTCTACAGCCAAAAATCCTACCTCCTCTGATAGCAATTCCAGGGCGCTGGATAGATGGGGAAAGAAGGTTTATACAACTGCTACCTTGGCAATCAGAGCCTTAAACTGCCAATTTCATATGCTTAAATATCAACAGCATGTTATGGGCCTACTGAAACAGAAAATGATGTTGATTTCTGATTGTGTGGAAAATCAAGAATTACAGGAATTATTGCGTTCAGCAGAACAGGTTGGAAAGCATACTTTGCAATGTGGTTTTGATTCCTTGGAGGCCTCTTGCAGGGCCGCAGTTACTGGATCTGTGATTAGAAGGCATGCCTGGCTCAAGGAGCAAAATCTACCTGATCATGTTAAAGCTAAATTGTTGGATGCCCACTTGCAGCATGACACTCTGGTAATAAGGCAGAAGAGGTTTTAAAGAAAATGGAAAACAAAGCTAAATCTATGCAAACTGTAAAAGATTTCTTACAAGTGCAGCCACCCAGGTTCAGTAGGCACTGGCCTACTAAATATTGGTCCTCTCCGGTGTCCAACAGAGCCACTCAAGGCAAATCCAGGTGCTGAAAAGGCTCCAGATGCCAATCACATGGTTCTTGCATGTCAAAGAGTTGGGGTGCTTCCACCTCCAAGTCTGGAGGAAACGAAGGACAACCTTACAGTAAGCAGTCTCAATGACTTTCCTCTACCATCACCAAGCACTTATCTGTTGGCAGCCCACTTGGGGGTAAAACTAGCACTTCATGCAAAAAATTGGCAGTTAATTATTCAGGACAAGTGGGTATTGAACATAGTATCCCAGGGGTACAGATTTCATTTCCATACTTTGCCAATTCCAAACGGATGGCCAGATCTGCCACAAAATCAGTGGGCAGAGGCTCAGAAACAAATTATGTCCTTCATGGATATGAGAGCTATTCAACCAGTACCAGAAAAGGAAAAAGGACAAGGTTTTTATTTAAGACTCTTCCTGGTACCCAGAAAAGACTATTCTTGGCGTCCAGTACTGGATTTATCGATTTTGAACACATTCCTGGACATTCCAAAATTCAAAATGCTGACTTTACAACAGCTTCTGCCTATGCTGGGCAGAAACGCTTGGTTAGTGACTGTAGACTTGAGACATACTTGCATATCCCTATAAGGGAATCATGCAGAAGATACCACCGGTTCAAGGCAGGTGTTTTGCATTACCAATTCTCTGCACTGCCCTTTGGCTTATCTACTACGCCCAGGGTCTTTACAAAGTGCCTGGCACTAGTAATTGCATTCTGCCGACAGAGGTTTACAAATTTATCCTGATCTAGACAACTGTCTCATTCAAGCAGAGGACAAGGACACTCTTCTTCAACATCTAGCATTTGTAAAGAGGCTTCTAACATGTGTGGGGTACACTATAAACGAAAATAAATCCCAACTGGTACCCTCTCAAATAATTACATTCCCGGGTGCAAGTTTGAATACAACTGCCCAGATGGCTTACCTTACGCTAGACAAGCAAAGGCAACTGACAATATACTTTAAACAAATGGCAACAAAAACCCAGTTATCTGCAAGACAAATTCTGCAGGCTTTGGGGTTCATGGCATCTTGCATTCTACTAATTCCATATGCAAGACTGCATATGAGGAAACTTCAGTAGTACCTAAAAAGTTTATGCAGCCAACATTGTCAGTCTGGAAACAATGGTACCCCTCATTCCCTGCCTAAAACAGGAATTTCTTTGGTGGGCGGAGACATGTCACCAAAATAAGGGACTGTCATTCACTCTACCCCCTGCCACCCTAGCTACAGATGCCTCAGACTATGCTTGGGGGGGCCCACTTGGCTGGGAGATGCATTCAGGGCAAATGGAGCCCCAAACAAATGCATCTGCATATCAACCAGAAAGAGATGCTAGCTGTTCAAAATGCTCCGACAGCCTTCAAGGACTTACTTCATCCAGGACAACTACTGATAAAGACGGGCAACACCACGGTTATGTGGTACATAAACGAGCAGTGGGGTACACATTCCTACCCTTTTTGCAGACTAGCCATGACATTGTGGAACACGGCTTTGACTTGGCAAATAAATCTTCAAGCTCAATTCCTGCCTGGAAAACAAAATACTCCGGCAGACGACCTAAGCAGAAATCTTATGGACCCGCACAAATGGAAACTGTATCCACAAATCTTCAGCATATTAGCATGGAAATGGGGGAGCCCAGACATAGATTTACCTCACCCCAAAATTATCAGCTGGACAAATTCTGCACAAGAATTCATCAAAAAAAGCATGGAAAGTGGATGCCCTAGCCTTCAGTTGGAAAAACCTATCAGTCTATGCCTTTCCCCCTCTGCCTCTTCTCTCCAAGGTCTTACTAAAAGTCAGACAGGAAAAAACAAGAATGATCCTAGTTGCTCTGAACTGGCCTCAACAGCAGTGGTACCCACTTCTAAGGAATATTTCTCAACTCCCCCTTGGTACTTGCGTCACATACCTCATCTTCTGCCTCAGCAGAACAATCAAATTCTACACACTCGGCTCCAAACTCTGAACCTTGCAGCATGGCTGATCATTTAATTATTCAAACACCTTTCAGTAAATCTGTGAAGGATGTCATTTTGGAAGCCAGAAGGCCTAGTACTAGAAAATCTTATGCTGATAAATGGAAAAGATTCTGTGCTTGGAACCAAGCACAAGGAGACAGACACAGCAAAGCCCAATATTTCTCAGATTTTACAATATTTGACTGAGGTGCTTGACAAGAGCCTATCTTTTTTTTTCAATAAAAATACATGCCTCTGCATCTCGGCTCATTACAACACTGAGCCTCCCCTCTTTTCTCATCCTCTGCTTAAACAGTATCTTAGAGGAGCCAAAAATTTAAGGCCTCCCAGAAGATCTCCAACTCCTGCATGGGACCTCAATTTCGTCCTGGAAAAACTCATCCTGCCTCCTTTTGAACCAGCAGCTACTGTGGATAGAAAATATCTATTTTGGAAAACAGCTTTTCTCTTGGCAGTCACATCAGCAAGAAGGGTTTCAGAACTACAGGCTCTCATGGCAGTGGAGCCTTTTATTGTATTTTACCCGGACAGGGTGTCCCTCAGGACCAATCCTTCTTTTATGCCTAAGGTGTGGTATCCAATGTGGCTCTTAACCAGACCATTCATCTGCCAACATTTTACTCAAATCCGCAGAACAAGGGGGAGCGGATTCTACATTAATTGGATGTACTCAGTCAACTAAGATTCTGCTTACAGGACCAAATCTCTAAAAATCAGAGCAACTACTGGTAGCATTTGCTGCAGGGTCTAAGGGGAAGGCTATATCAAAGCAGACTATTTCTAAGTGCCACTGCATTCGTTTCTGCTATTTGCACCATGGTAAACCTGTGCCCAAGGGGATCAGATCACATTCCACCAGGGCTGCCTCTACTTCAGCAGCTTTTCTCAGAGGAGTTCCAACCAAAGACATTCTAGAAGCTGCTACTTGGGGCTCTGTTCATACCTTCACAAAGCATTATCATTTACCTCTCATTTCCAAATCCACGTCAGGCTTTGCCACTGCAGTCCTGCAGGGCCTTATAGCCGCTCCTAATGCTGTTTTGTTCCATGCTCCCATCCATAGCTTTGGGATTCTACCCAAATGTAATGACTGCAACAGTGAAACATGAACAGTACAGTTGTGTACACTTACCATAAATGTAGATCTTCGAGTGTATTCACTGTTGCAGTCCGGGTTACCCACCCGCCATCCCCCTTTCTATACCTTTCCTTTCCTTCACTATTCTCAAAAGCCTTTGTGGTGTATTTACTTTTAGTTCAAGGTAAAGTTTGTTTCTAAATTTTTTTTTTTTTTTTTGCTACCCATTTGGGGGGCAACTGACATCTTGGGGCAAGAAAAACTGAATAAAAAGGCATCGGCTGCATGTTTTATACCCCTGATGACCTGACATCATGGAAGAGGAGACAGCAACTGCCGCAGCACCCAAGACTTTGTTATTCAGGCCGACTGAGGGCAACCTGCCAGCAGATTACCCCAAATGTAATGACTGCAACAGTGAATACACTTAACATCTACATTTATGTTAAGTGTACACAACTGTACTTTACTGTTGCTTCTTTTAGGTGCCAAAGAAGACTGGGGGGACCTGTGTCCAATTCTGGACCTAAACGAGTTAAATCTTTCAGTCAAGAAGTCTTAAGTTCTGGATTGTCACTCTCTAGTCCATCGTGCCTCTTCTGCACAAGGACAAGTGGATGTGCTCTTTGGATTGCCAAGATGCTTACTATCATATAAAAATAGACAGGTGCTGCAGTAGACATCTACCCTTAGATGTATGGGCCAATCATTACCGGTTCAGGACCCTGCCCTTTGGTCTCACCACAGCCCTCTTGGTACTTATCAAGTGCATGGCATTTTTGGCAGCTGAAACTGCAGAGATTCCAGGTGTTTCCTTACCTTGACGATTGGCTCCTCCCGGCTCCCACCAAGCATCAACTGGTCACAGCCACTCAGTACATCCTTTGCCTTTTCAACCAGTTAGTAATCAGAGAATCTACCCAAATCGAATTTGTTCCCATCCCAAAACTTGAAGTTTATTGGCATTCAGCTGGACAGTGTTTGAAATTGTGGCCTTACCTCTCAGGCATGATCATTTAATCAGATCTCATGTTCAGTACCTCCTACATTTGTTTTGTCCTCGGGTCCACTTCCTTCTCAGCGCCTTAAGGCCCGTAGCTGTGGCAGTCTTTTTTTAGCCAGGTTCTACATGAGGGTTCTACAGTGGACTCTGGCAATTCAGGGGTCTTCTCTTTCTCGTCCTATGATGGTTTCTGTCGGCTTCACCCCATTGTGCAGGTGTCATTTTCTTTGGTGGATTTAGTCTCCCAGTCTTCTCACAGGCAGACCATTTTCTCTTCCTTCCCCAGGGCCACGGTGACCACTGATGCTTCCCTGCTTGGAGTGGGTGAGGCATTTCCAGGGAAAGATGGTGCAAGGTACGTGGTCCCCTGCAGAGACCAAACTGCACGTAAACGTTCTGGAGATGAGAGCAGATGTTAATAGTGTTTCGCTGTTGCAGTCATTACAATTGGGTTAGCCTGCTGGCAAGCTACCTGCAGTCGGCCTGAATTCCAAAGTCTACGTCCGGTGTTGGTTGCTGTCGCCTCCTCCCTGACATCAGTGCGCCAGGGGTATAAAAGATGCAGCCGATGCCATTTTCTTCAGTCTTTCTTGCCGCGCAGTGCCCAAAGCAAAAGCAGTTCACAAGTGCCGGTCGGCCGACTCCTGAGATTTTCAAACTCTAATTTCAGATCCGAAGTCTTCATTAAAAGCTAAGTACCTCATTGGGGAAACTTTTTTCTTGCTCCAGACCGATGTCAGAAAAAGTTAATAATTGTATTTCTTGTGGGAAGCAAATACCTCATAAGGATTTTTATTCTTAATGCATTCCTTGCGTAGGCCCTGACCACGACGTTGCTAGTTGTCGGTTTTCTGCTAGATTTAACCAACGCACTCTTAAGCGTTGGTACGATTTTGCATTTCATTACTTTGGCAGAAGATTTAATTAATAATGCCGTCAGAACAGCCGACTACCGGAATTTACAAAAAACGCAAGGAAAAAGAGAAGGACAGGCATCCGAGGTCCAAAACCGATGACGAGGCTTCTTCTAGGCCAGTCGCCGGTTCTCAGTGAGATGCTTTCGCAGCCCCTGATGACCGCTACTTTAGAGCCGCAGGCCGATACCAACTCACACGTAGAGTCAACCAGGCCTACAGAAACTCAAGGTATTGGACCTTTGGAAACCATACCCTCAGATGGGTCTGGAACCGCTGAGCAGGCATCGGCTTCTGACGGCGTTTTCAGGCCTACACAATTATATGTTAAAACTACTTCAGCTTCAAAGGCAAAGACTAAAGCAGCTTTAAAGACAAAGAAACAAATGCAACAGCCCCATGGACAGGCCTCTATGCCTGAAAAACAGATGCTCAAAATGGCCAAAGACCTAATTACTTTGATCAGGGGTTCTCATCATCCTCCTGACAAGAGGCCTATGCAAGAGGTAGAATATGAATCTTCAGATCAGGTTTCCATTCTCTTCCTCCTTATGAGGATTCTGATGCTGAAGAATCTATCCCCTCAGCTCCTCCTCCTGAGGATTATTCTTTTGGGGAAACACTGCATACCATGAAGGGAGCATTTCCACTGGGAGAGCCAAGATTATTCAGAATCTAAGAAAAGGCTCAGAGACTTTTACTGCGTCAGCACAGACCCTTGACTATTCCACCTGTTCTAGACATTGTAGATGTATTTTCAGAGTCCATTCTGACTCCAGACTCCTTACCTCCAGCTCCTGTTAAGCCAGACAGATACTGCATGGTCCCAGACTCCCACACATTTCTTTTTAAAAACCCTGCTGCTGACCCAGAAACTATCTCTCAGGGTCCCAAGGGGGTCAAGGCTTCCACTGCAAAAAACCCTATCCCCTCTGACAGAGATTCCAGGGCACTGGACAGATGGGGAAAAAGATTTACACTTCTGCTACCTTGGCTATAAGGGCTTTAAATTGTCAGTTTCACATGCTTAAATATCAGCAGTACATTATGTCACTGCTTAAACAGAAAATGTTGACAAATTCTGAATGTGTAGAAAATAAAGAAATGCAGGATTTATTGCATGCAGCTGAACAAGTTGGAAAGCATACTTTACAATGTGGTTTTGATTATTTGGAGGCCTCCTGCAGAGCAGCTGGTACGGGTTCTGTCATTAGGAGGCATGCTTGGTTAAAGGAACAGATTCTGCCTGATCATGTTAAAGCAAAATTATTAGATGCTCCATTACAGCATGATACCTCGTTTGGTGTTAAAGCAGAAGAGGTGTTGAAGAAAATGGAGGACAAAGCCACATCTATGCAAGCAGTCAAGGATTTCTTACAGGTACAGCCTCCAAGATTTAGCAGACACTGGCCTACAAAGGATTGGTCCTTTCCAGTGTCAGGCCACAAAGAGGCAGATAAAGACGCCCTATAGGCAGATCCCAGCCCCAAGGCTCATACAGGTCTAAACAATGGGGTGCTTCTACCTCCAAAAGCGGAGAAGACAAATCACAGCCATACAGAAAGCAGTCCCAATGACTTCCCCCTGCCAGCGCCAAGTGCTTATCTTCTGGCAGCTTCTTTAGGGGGAAAACTAGCACTTTTTTCTCAAAACTGGCACCTAATCACCCAGGACAAATGGGTCTTGAACATAGTGTCACAAGGTTACAGGTTCCACTTTCACACCATGCCAAGGGCAAACGGTATGCCAGACTTGCCAAAAAATCAATGGGCAGAGGCACAAAAACAAGCTTCATCCCTCATGGACATGGCCATTCAGCAAGTACCACAACAAGAGCAGGGACAAGGATTTTACTCCAGACCTTTCTTGGTGCCCAGAAAGGACAAAGCCTGGAGGCCAATACTGGACCTATTTAGTCTAAATACGTACCTAGATATTCCAAAATTCAAAATGTTGACTTTGCAGCAGCTTCTGCCCATGCTGGGCAAGAAGGCTTGGCTTGTAACTTTAGACCTAAAAGAGACATACCTGCATGTTCCAATCAGACAATCATGTAGAAGATACCTCAGATTCATAGCTGGCTCAATGCACTACCAATTCTCTGCACTGCCCTTTGGCTTATCTACTGAGCCCAGGGTCTTCACAAAATGCCTGGCACCAATAATTGCTTTTTGCAGACAAAGAGGAATACAAATATATCCGTACTTGGATGACTGCCTTATTCAAGCAGAGAACAAGGACATACTACTACAGCATTTGGCGTTTGTAAAAAGATTATTAACATGCGTAGGGTACACAGTAAACGAAAATAAATCAAAACTTGTACCCTCTCAAGAGATAATATTCCTGGGTGCAAGCTTAAATACAACTGCCCAGATGGCTTATCTCACGCCAGACAAAGGCAACTGACTACTTATTCCAAAAAGTTGGCAAAAAACACCCAGTTAACTGCAAGAAAAATTCTGCAGGCTTTGGGCTTCATGGCATCCTGCATTCTGCTAATTCCATATGCAAGACTGCATATGAGGAAATTACAATGCTATCTAAAAAGTGTTTGGACTCAATATTGCCACAGCCTGTAAACAATAATTACACTCATTCCCTGCCTGCAACAGGAGTTTCAATGGTGGGCAAAGGCCTGTCACCACAACAAGGGGCAGCCATTCAACATACCCCCAGGCAGACATTGACAACAGATGCATCGGATTATGCCTGGGGGGCCCACATGGCAGGAAGATGTATTCAGGGCTCATGGTCCGCAAACTAGATGCATCTACATATCAACCAAAAAGAGATGCTAGCTGTTCAAAATGCCATGACAGCCTTCAAGGACCTACTCCATCCAGGACAACTACTGATAAGGATGGACAATACTACAGTTATGTGGTACATAAACAAGCAGGGAGGCACACTTTCCTACCCCCTTTGCAGAGTAGCCATGACTTTGTGGGGACACAGCATTGTCTTACCAGGTACATCTGCAAGCACAATTCCTGCCAGGAAGGATAAATACTCTGGCAGACGAACTAAGCAGAAACGTCATGGATTCCCATGAGTGGAATTTGGATCCACAAGTCTTCAACATAACAAGGAATTGGGGATGCCCTGCATAGATCTATTTGCCTGCCCTCTGCCAACTACAGAGATTCTGCACTAGGACTTATCACAAGCAAGCCTGGAAAGTGGATGCTCTATCTTTCAGCTGGAAAAACTAGAGAGTATATGCCTTTCCCCCACTGCCTCACCTCCCCAAGGTACTCCTAAAGGTCAGACAAGAGAAGCCAAAAATTATATTGATTGCCCCAGACTGGCCCCGCCAGCACTGATACCCAATCCTCAGGAACTTAACTCAATACCCACCATGGGCATTACCTCAAATTCCTCACTTACTGACCCAATAAAACAATCAGATCCTACACAGCCAACTCAGGACCTTAAATCTGGCAGCATGGCGGATAATGTAGCTTTTCAAAACACGCCTCTCTCTAAAGTGGTGATGGATGTTATTTTGGAGGCCAGGAGGCTCAGTACCAGAAAATCTTATGCAGAAAAATGGAAGAGATTCTATGCTTTGAACCAGGCACAAGGAATTAACATGACTGTTTCAAATATCCCTCAGATTTTACAATACTTAACTGAGATGCTGGACAAAGGCCTATCCTTTTTATCAATTAAGATTCATGCCTCTGCCATTTCAGCTCATTACAACTCAGAGCCACCTATTTTTTCTCATCCTTTATTAAGGCACTACCACAGAGGAGCCAAAAAGTTGCGGCCTCCAAGGAGATCACCAATACCTGCATGTGACCTCAATTATGTCTTGGAAAAACTCACTCTGCCTCCTTTTGAGCCAGCCGCTACAGCTGACATAAAAGTTTTATCATGGAAAACAGCTCTGCTCCTAGCAATAACCTCTGCAAGACAAGTCTCAGAGCTACAGGCACTCATGGCTGTGGAACATTTTATCATTTTTTATCCAGATAAGGTTTCTCTAAAGACAAACCCCACATTTATGCCTAAGGTAGTGTCCAGTGTGGCCCACAACCAAACTATTAATTTGCCTACCTTTTATCCAAACCCGCAGAATAAGGGTGAGAAACTTCTGCATTCTTTGGACATACACAGACAACTGCTCTTCTACTTGGACAGAACCAAAGCTTTCAGAAAGACTGAGCTATTACTGGTAGCATATGCTGCAGGATCACAAGGAAAGGCTATCTCAAAGCAGAC
The DNA here is from genome assembly GCF_019279795.1 of Protopterus annectens. NCBI lineage: Eukaryota > Metazoa > Chordata > Ceratodontiformes > Protopteridae > Protopterus > Protopterus annectens. The sequence goes on from NC_056751.1 coordinate 130,691,776, forward strand.
TATTTTCAAGTGGATGGGTCACTGCATTCGTTTATGCTATTCTCAACATGGCAAATCAGTGCCTAAGGGCATTAGGCCACATTCAACTAGAGCAGCAGCCACTTCAGCAGCCTTCCTCAGAGGAGTGCCAACCAAAGACATTTTAGAGGCTGCAGCCTTGAGTTCAGTGCACACTTTTACAAAGCAGTACCACTTACCACTCTACTCAAAATCCATGGCAGGCTTTGCCACTGCAGTCCTGCAGAGCCTCATAGCCGCTCCTAATTCTGTTTAGTTCCAACCTTCCTTTGGGATTCAACCCAATTGTAATGACTGCAACAGTGAAACACGATGAACATAGTACAGTTGTGTACCTACCATAAATGTAGATGTTCGAGTGTATCCACTGTTGCAGTCCAGGTTACCCACCCACCATCCCCCTTCTCTTTGCTGGACCATATCTGTACTTCTCTATTCTATACAACCTATGTGGTGTATTTGATTGTAGATGAAGGAAACTTGTTACTTGTGGCATGCATGTTTTATAGACATATTTTTAGCCTATCCTTTTGAGGGCACCTGACATCTGGGGCAAGAAAAACTGAAGAAAATGGCTTCGGCTGCATCTTTTATACCCCTGGTGCACTGACATCAGGGAGGAGGTGAAGGCAACAGACGCTGGACCTAGACTTTGGAATTCAGGCTGACTGCGGGTAGCCTGCCAGCAGGATAACCCAATTGTAATGACTGCAACAATGAATGCATTTATGGTAGGTACACAACTGTACTTTCTTCTCATGTTGCAAGCCTTTCAGGACTGCTTCCCTCTGGTTAACATTGCATTTCACGTGGACAACATGACTGTTGTGTGATACATCAACAAACAAAGGGGCACATGTTCTTGTCTGCTTTGTCACAAGGCCATGAGGGTTTTGCAGTGGGTGATGTCGTAGCGGCGCTTATTACATTCCCAGGGAGTCCAGCATGTTAGCATACAGACTCAGCAGGGCTATTCTGAGTCCTCATGAGTGATCCCTAAATCCCTCAGTGGTGAGAGAGGTTTTCCTTTGTTGGGGTCATCAGAGCTGTGATCTGTTTGCTTAACCTCGCAGTCACAAATCCAGCCAGATGTTCGTGTTACACTGCTGCAGTCATTACACTTGGGTTATCCTGCTGTCAGGCGGTCTCGCAGTTGGCCAGAGTTCCAAAGTCTTGGTCCGGTGTCTGTTGCTGTCACCTCCTCCCTGATGTCAGTGCGACAGGGGTATATAAGATGCAGCCGACGCCATTTTCTTCAGTCTTTCTTGCCGCGCGGTGCCCGAAGCAGAAGCAGTTCGCAAGTGCTGGTCGGCTGACTCCTGAGATTTTCATTCAGAATCCAGAACCTAAGTCTTCTAAAAAGCTTAAGTACCCCATTGGGGAAACTTTTTCTTGCCTCAGACCGATGTCAGTAAAAGTTAATAACTGTATTTCTTGTGGGAAGCAAATACCTCATAAGGATTTCCACTCCTATTGTATTCCATGCCTAGGCCCTGACCACAACGTCACTGGTTGTCGATTTTGTGCTAGGTTTAACAAGCGCACTGTTAAACGTCTGTTTGATTTCACCCAACATTATTTTGGTAGAAAATTCAATTACACCATGCCGTCGGAAATTCCGACAACCGCAATGCATGAAAAGCGCAAGGAACAAGGACAGGCATCTGAGGCCCAAAACGGACGACGAGGCCTCTTCTAGGCCAGTCGTCAGCTCTCCGGTTTTCAGCAAGGCGCCTACGCAGCCCCTGACGACCGCTTCCACAGAACCACAGACCACCTCCAACTCCCACGTGGAGCTGGCTGAGCCTTTGGACGCACTAGGCCTTCAGTTTACCGATCCTAAACCTACAGATGAAACCAAAGTAGCTGAGCAATCCACAGCTAAGAGGGTGTTTTCAGACCTACCCAGTTAACTATTAAACCCTCTGTTAAGTCTAAGCCCCCGTTAAAGGCTAAGAAACAGACACAACTCTCTCCAGGACAGGCTTCCATGCCTAAGAAACAAATGCTAAAAATGTCCGAGGACCTAATCACCCTGATCAGGGGGTCCCATCCCCCTCCTGATAAAAGGCCCAGGAAGGATGCAGACTATGAATCTTCTGACCAGGTGTGCATTTCCTCTGACTCTTCCTCGGACCTAGGATATTCTTTACCCCCTTATGAGGATTCTGATGCTGAGGAATCAATTCCATCAGCCTCTCCGCCTGAGGATTACTTCTTTGGGGAGACTTTACATACCATGAGAGAGCTTTTCCATTGGGAAGGCCAGGATTACTCAGAATCCAAGAAAAGACTCCGCGACTTCCTTTTATTGCCCCAACACAGACCCCTTGCTATCCCACCAGTTTTAGACCTTGTGGATTATGTGTACACTGAATCCAGTTTGAACCCTGACTCCTTACCCCCAGCCCCAGTTAAACCCGATAGATATTAGAGTCCCTGACTCTCACAAATTTCTGTACAAAAGCCCTGTTGCTGACCCTGAAACTATTTCTCAGGGACCCAAAGGGATTAAGGCCTCATCAGCAAAAAAAACACTTCCCTCTGACAGAGATTCCAGAGCATTAGGCAGATGGGGAAAGAAGGTATATATGTCTGCCACTTTAGCAATGAGAGCCATGCTAAAAATATCAGCAATTTTTGATGTCTCAGTTGAAACAAAAGATGCTTCCAGATTCAGATCCTCCTAACTTAAAAGAAATGCAGGATTTATTGCATGCAGCTGAACAAGTAGGAAAACATACTTTGCAATGTGGGTTTGATTCCTAGAAGCCTCCTGTAGAGTAGCAGTTACAGGCTCTGTCATTAGAAGGCATGCTTGGTTAAAAGAACATACGTTACCAGATCATGTTAAGGTCAAACTATTGGATGCACCTTTGCAGCGGGATGTGCTGTTTGGAGTTAAGGCAGAGGAGGCATTAAAGAAGATGGAGGATAACTCTAAATCTATGCAAACGGTGAAAGATTTCTTACAGGTTCATCCTCCTCGTTTTAGCAGAAGTTGGCCAACAAAGAATTGGTCCTTTCCAGTCACAGATAGACCTCAAAGGGACATATACAGACGTCCAAGAGGTAGAGGTCAGACACAAGGCCCTTACAGGCCTCGACAATGGGGCACACCAGGCCAAAAAGAAGGGGAAGACAGGCCTCAACCTTATAAAAAGCAGCCTCAATGACTTTCCACTACAGCTGCCAAACAGCTCTCTTGGCAGCACCCTTAGGAGGACAACTGGCACTTTTCTATCACAATTGGCATTGCATCACCAAACACAAATGGGTTCTCAACATTGTATCTGAAGGTTCCAGGTTCCATTTCCACACCTTTCCAAGGCTAAAAGGAATGCCAAATCTGCCACCAAATCAATGGGCAGAGGCTCAAAAACAAATTACAGCACTCATGGACATGAAAGCTATTCAAAAGGTACCACCACAGGGACAAGGATTTTACTCAAAAGTCTTTCTGGTTCCCAGAAAGGACAAAGCCTGGAGACCCATTATGGACCTTTCTACACTAAACACTTACCTGGATGTTCCGAAATTCAAGATGTTGACACTACAGCAGCTTCTTCCCATGCTGGGCAAGAAAGCTTGGCTCGTGACTTTGGACCTCAAAGAGGCATACCTGCATGTCCCTATCAGATAAAATTGCAAAAGATACCTCAGATTTCTAGCTGGTTCAATGCACTATCAATTCTCTGCACTGCCCTTTAGCTTATCTACTGCGCCCAGGGTCTTCACAAAGTGCCTGGCACCAGTCATTGCATTTTGCAGGCAGAAAGGAATTCAAATTTATCCATACCTGGACGACTGCCTGATTCAAGCAGAGAGCAAGGACATTCTACTAAAGCATCTGGCGTACGTAAAAAAGTTAAGTTGCCTGGGGTACACATTAAACGAAAAGAAATCAAAACTAGTGCCCTCACAACAGATATTCCTGGGTGCCAGCTTGAACACAACGGCCCAGATGGCTTATGTCACGCCAGACAAGCAAGGACATCTGACTCAATATTTTCAATTAATGGCAACAAAGACCCAACTCCCTGCAAGAAAAATTCTGCAGGCCTTGGGCTACATGGCATCTTGCATAATACTAATTCCATATGCCAGGCTGCATATGAGGAAACTACAATGGTACCTAAAGAGTGTATGGTCTCAACACTGTCTAAGTTTGGAAACAGTTATACCACTAATTCCTTGCCTACAACAGGAGTTTCGATGGTGGGCACAAGCTTGTCAGCTCAACAAGGGACAGACATTCACTCATCCCACAGCCAGGCAAACACTGACAACAGATGCATCGGATTACGCCTGGGGAGCACACATGGCAGGAAAATGTATCCAGGGCGAGTGGCCCACGGAGCAAAAACATCTCCACATCAATCAAAAAGAGATGCTAGCTGTACAAAATGCTATTATACCTTTCAAGGACCTACTGCATCCAGGGCAATTACTATTAAAGACAAGACAACACCACAGTTATGTGGTACATAAACAAGCAAGGGGGCACACACTCCTATCCCCACTGCAGACAAGCCATGACCTTATGGAACACAGCTCTAAACTACCAAGTTCATCTGCAAGCATAATTCCTGCCAGGAGAGAAAAACACACTGGCACACGACCCAAGCAGAAACATTATGGACCCACACGAATGGGAATTGAACCCACAAGTATTCAGATTGATAACACAAAAATGGTGGAGCCCGGACATAGATCTGTTTGCTACCCCAAAGAGCTGCCAATTGCAGAAATTCTGCACAAGGAGCTACCATCCACAAGCATGGAAAGTGGATGCCCTCTCCTTCAGCTGGAAAAGGCTACAAGTATACGCTTATCCCCTTTACCTCTCCTTCCAAAGGTACTCATAAAAGCCAGGCAGGAAGAGCCAAAAATGATATTGATTGCACCAGACTAGCCACGCCAGTACTGGTACCCAATCTTAAAGAACTTGACACAAGAACCACCCTGGATTTTACCACAAATTCCGCAGTTGCTGACTCAGCACAATCAGATACTTCACAGCCAGCTAAAGACCTTAAATCTAGCTGCATGGAAAATTCCTTAATCAAGCAAGCAATGCCTCTCTCCAAAGCTGTTATGGATGTCATTCTGGAGGCCACAAGGCCTAACATCAAGAAAGCATACTCGGACAAATGGAAGAGATTCTGTGCCTAGAACCAAGCGCACAGCCTTGACCCTCTAGTCCCAAACATTCCTCAGATACTGCAATACTTAACTGAGATGCTGGACCAAGGGCCTCACTTTTTCATCCATCAAGATCCATGCCTCAGCTATTTCTGCTCATTACAACACAGATCCACCAATTTTTTTCTAATCCTTTGCTCAAACAATACCTCAGAGGGGCTAAAAACATAAGACCACCCAGCAGAGCACCAACACCTACTTGGGACCTGAATTTTGTTTTGGAAAAATTAACTTTACCTCCTTTTGAGCCAGCTAACGCAACAGAATTAAAATACATCTCTTGGAAAACTGCTCTGCTACTGGCAATAGCATCAGCACGAAGAGTTTCAGAATTACAGACACTAATGGCAGTGGAACCTTTCCTCATCTTCCATCAGGACAGGGTGTCTTTAAGAACCAACCCTACGTTTATGCCAAAGGTGGTATCAAGTGTGGCTCTAAACCAAACTATTCACTTGCCAACTTTTTATCCAAAACCACACAACAAAGGGGAGAGACTACTACATTCTTTGGACATTCACAGACAGTTACGCTTCTACTTGGACAAAACCAAAGCTTTCAGAAAATCTGAGCAATTATTGGTAGCATACGCTGCAGGAGTATAGGGAAAAGCCATTTCAAAGCAGACTATTTCAAAATGGATAGCACACTGTATACATTCCTGCTGTACCCACCATGGGAAACCTGTACCTAGCAGCATTAGATCTCACTCCACCAGGGCAACAGCCTACCTCAGAGGAGTACCTACCAAGGATATTTTGGAAGCAGCAACATGGAGTTCTGTGCATACCTTCACCAAACATTACCATTTGCCTTTATACTCCAAATCCAGAGCTGGCTTAGCCGCTGCTGTACTGCAGGGCCTTATAGCCACCCCTAATGCCTTATAGATCCAGCCTCCCTACCTCAGCTTTGGGATTCCACCCAAGTGTAATGACTGCAGCAGTGTAACATGAACATAGTACAGTTTTGTGCCTACCATAAATGTAGATGTTTGAGTGTAAACACTGCTGCAGTCCAGGTTACCCTCCCTCCTTCCCCTCTTACTTTCTGGTATTTACCCAGGGCATATACCCTTTATTACCTATGGGGAGTATTTGCTGGTAACTAAAAATGGTTATTTGCTTTTCTTTTGTTTGTTTTGTACTAGTAATTTGTATTGCCTACCTATTTGGGGGCACCTGACATCTGGGGCAAGAAAAACTGAAGAAAATGGCGTCTGCTGCATCTTGTATATCCCTGTCGCACTGATGTCAGGAAGGAGGTGACAGCAACTGACGCCGGACCAAGACTTTGGAACTCTAGCTGACTGCGGGACCGCCTGACGGCAGGATAACCCAAGTGTAATGACTGCAGCAGTGTTTACACTCAAACATCTACATTTATGGTAGGTACAAAACTGTACTTTTTTGCCATGTTCCCCCCAGCTGGGGCGTCCCCCTGGGATGCTCTAGTTCATAATTTGCCCCCTGATCTCCTTTATGCCTACCCTCCTACACCTCTCATTCCCAGGGTGCATCAGAAAGCTCGAAGCCTCAGGGCCACCTTAATCCTCATCGCCCCTTTTTGGCCTATGCAGGTGTGGTTCCCCCTTCTATGGTCTCAACTGAGGTATCCCCTCCCCCCAGGTGCTAGATCCCGTTCTGGATCTGATTTCTCACCCCTCACATCTTCTGATACCAAGCCTTCAGACACTTTGCCCACTTCCCATAGTTCTAAACCAGCCCAGGCTTGCATCGCCCATCAAAGACATTATTCTGGCCTCTCAGAAGCCCTGCACCAAAAAGGTCTATGCTAGTAAATGGAAAAGGCTTTCTATTTAGGCCAAACTGCATAATCTGGATCCTTCTTCGGCTCCCATTCCCTTGACCATCCCCCTGCCTTAGAGGTGGTGAATGATGTTTTCCATTAATCAAGCTTAGCCCCTGACGCCGTCCCACCTGCTCCCAGTAAACCTGGCACGTATTACAGAGTACTGGATTCTCACAAATATCTGTACAGAAATGCTTCTGCAGACCCAGAGGTCATTACACAGGGACCTAAAGGAGCTAAGGCTAGTTCTGCTAAGAATCCTATTCCTTCTGACAAGGATTCCGGAGCTCTGGACAGATGAGGTAAAAAAAAGTATATACCTCTGCATCCTTGACCATCAGAGCACTCAAATGTCAGTTCCATATGGTAAAATATCAACAACTCACTTTGGAACTATTAAAGCAAAAGATTTTAACCTTTCCTGACTGTGCCTATTTGAAAGAGTTAGCAGATTTACTGTACTCTACTTGTCAAGTGGCCAAACACGCATTCCACTGTGGATATGACCTCCTAGAAGCCTCAAGCAGGGCAGCAGTGTCAGGATCTGTCATTAGGAGACATGCATGGTTGAAGGAACATCCTCTCCCTGATATTTTCAAGTCTAAATTAATTGATTCACCCTTTGATAAGGACCGCTTGTTTGGAGTAAAAACAGGAGTGCTTAAAAAGATGGAAGACAGAGCAAAATCTATGCAAACAGTAAACGATTTCTTTCAGGTATAACCTCCTAGGTTCAGCAGGAATTTTCCCTCTAAGCACTGGTCCTTTCTTGAACCTAGCAGACAGGGGCAAAGTAAGCCCTGTAGGGATAGACCACCCAGTCCCCTATCCCAGGGACAGCAGAGAACCAAACAGTGGACCACTTCCGCCGTAAAGGCAGGGAGTTCTAAGCCATCCCTTTATGGCAAAAACTCTAAATCACTCACTTTCCCCTCTCCACACTCCTTTCACTCACCAAAAGATAGGAGGAATGCTCTCCCTCTGCAAAGAAAATGTTACAAAACACTAGTGGGTCTTAAAGATCATTTTGCAGAGATACAAATTCTCTTTCAACAAACTCCCAATTCCAAGAGGGTACCCAGACTTACCTCCTAATCAATGGGCAGAGGCATTGAAGAAGTCCAAGCTCTCATATCCCAAGGGGCAGTAGTGCCTGTCCACTAAGATCAAAGAGGCAAAGGCTTTTATTGCAGACTATTCCTTGTTCCAAGAAGAGGGCACTTGGCGTCCCATCCTGAATCTATCCATTCTGAACACTTCCCTGGTCGTCCCCCAAATTCAAAATGCTAACTTTGCTGCAGCTGCTGCCAATGCTGACAAAAAATGCCTGGTTAGTAACTCTAGACCTAAAAGATGCCTACTTCCACATCCCCACAAGGGAATCCTGCAGGAAATTCCTGTGCTTCAGAGCAGGCTCACAACACTTTCAGTTCTCTGTGATGCATTTTGGCTTATCCACGGCTCCCAGGGTATTCACCAAATGGTTAGCCCCGGCCATAGCATTTTGCAGACAGAGAAATATACACATTTACCATTATCTGGACGACTGCCTTATTCAGGCAGGGTGCAAAGAAGAGTTGCTCCAGGACTTCCTCTTTGTCAAAAACCTCCTAAACTCCATGGAGTTCGCCATAAATAAGAAGAAATCAAAGCAAACACCCTCCAGGAAAATCATTTTCTTGGGAGCACTGCTGGACACAGCATCCCAAATGGCCTTCCTATTTGCAAAAAAGCAGAGCTTCCTGCCGCTCTACTTTACACAACTGGCTTCCAGAAGTCACCTCACTGTGAGGAAGTTCCTGCAAGCCTTGGGATACATGGTATCTTGCATCCTCCTAATTCCTCTGGCCAGGCATCACAAATATTAAACTTCAGTGGTATTTAAAGAACCTTTGGTGTCAGCATTCTCAGCCTCTAGAGACATCTCTCCCTCTGATCCCCTGTATAAGAGCCGAGTTTCTCTGATGGGCAGGGACTTGTACCAAGATCAAGGGTCTACCCTTCATCCTGCACCCAACCAGGCAGACAATCACCACTGACACATCAGACATTGCTTGGGGCGCTCACCTAGCACGCAGGTGCACTCCAAGGTCTTTGGGATGCCCTGCACCTTCCCTTGCACATCATCCAGAAGGAAGTAATGGCAGTACAAAAGGCTCTGACATCCTTCCAACCCCATCTCAGGCCAGGGGTTCTTATCGAAACAGACAACACCACAGCAATATGGTACATCCAACAAACAGGGAGGGACCCAATCTTACCCTCTCTGCAGGCTAGTCATGAACCTCTGGCTGACAGCCTATTCCTTGGGATTACGCCTCATAGCCCAATCCCTACCAGGGATCAACAACGGCCTGGCAGACTACTTGAGCAGAAACTTACTGGACCCCCACGAATGGCATTTCCCACAGAAAAATTTTTTGCAAGTCACTCAGGAGTAGGAAACTCCTGAGGTGGATCTCTTTGTTTTGCACCTCAACCACCAGCTGAAAAAATTCTGTATCAGGGAGTATCACCACCTAGTGTGGAAGGTGGATGCTTGTCTTTCCCCTGGAACTCCCTGTTTGTGTACTCTGCCTCTTATTCCCATGTTATTGATCCAGATAAGGGAGGAATGACCGAAGCCCATCCTTATTGCTCCAGATTTGCCCAGACAGCATTGGTACCACTTACTGCACAGCCTGACATTACAGCCTCCAAGGCAGCTTCCCCTGATCTCAGACCTTTTGACTCGGGTGGCGGGGGGGTGGCACCCAGACTTGCAGACACTGAAACTGTCAGAATGGCTAATACTCTAAAGGCAAATCTGGGGCTCCTGTTAAGCAAACAGGTCCTAGACATTATGACATAGGCCAGAAGGCCCAGCACCAAAAAATCTTATGCAGAGAAATGGAAAAGATTCTGATCTTGAAGCCAGTCCAGAGGGGGCAATTCCTCACAACCTCCATCCCTCTTATCCTGCACCACCTAGCAGAGTTACTCAGTAGTGCCCTCTCCTATTCTTCTAGTAAAATCCACGCCTCTGCCATTTCAGCTCATTTCGATACAGATCAAACCCTGTTCTCACATCCTTTGATTAAACAATTCCTCAGAGGGGCTTCTAATATCAGATCTCCCAGAAAGCCACCCATGCCAGCCTGGGACCTGAATTACAGTTTGGAAAAACCAACCTTACCACCCTTCGAACCTGCTGCTTCAGTAGAATTGAGATACCTCTCCTGGAAGACTCCTTTCCTACTAGCTATCACCTCAGCTAGAAGGGTGTCAGAACTACAAGCACTGATGGCCATTGAGCCCTTCATCATTTTCCATGCAGAGAGGGGTCTCCCTGAGGACTAACCCCTCCTTTATGCCCATGGTGGTGTCTAATGTGACTCTCACCCAGGCCATACATCTACCCACCTTCTTCCTAGCCCTCAATACAGGGGGGAAAGATTTCTGCACTCACTAGATGTGCACAGACAGCTCAGATACTGCCTGGACGGTACTAAACCCTTCAGGAAAACAGACCAACTTCTTGTCAGCTTTGTCCCCGCGGCAGAGGGGAAGCCCATTTTTAAGCAAACCATTTCAAAATGGATATCACACTGTATCTATTTCTGCTAAAGATTACTTGGGGAAACCACCCCCTAAGTATGTTCGTACTCATTCTACTAGGGCAGCCTCCACTTCCACAGCATTCCTCAGAGGAGTTCCCACCAGGCACATCTTGGAAGCTGCCACCTGGACTTCTTCCTATACCTTCACAAAGCATTACCACCTACCTTTTTACTCTAAGGCTAGGGCAAGGTTTGCTCTGCAGTTCTGCAGGGCATGCTGACCCATGCCTAGGTCTCTTACTAATCCTACCACCCCTCTCCTTAGCTTTGGGAATCCTCCCATAGGTGATGACTGCAGCAGTGAAACACGAAGAACATAGTACAGTTGTGTGCACTTATCATTGATGTTGATGTTTGAGTGTATTCAGTGTTGCAGTCCTGGATGTTCATCGTGCATCAGTGGGAGTGGGAAGCATTGAGCTGCCTGTTGGTCCAGTTTTGTGAGGTTTCAGCCAGTAACTTGTAGTCTATTGGTCGTTTTGGGCCAGTTCCTAGCTTCTTTCAGCCCCCTGATATAAAACACGCTAAACACGTGTTTTCCAGCTTGTACCTACTCAGCACAGATCCTCGTGGTGGCCAGCAGAGTAATCCAAGCGTCTTTAAGTATATTTTTGTGGCTTTCCCACTTCTAATTACCTAGCGACTGTATTTCGCCTGCTTTGCTGATATATTGTAATTGTTTTTTTGCATATATCTTGTTATTGCACTTGAAAATCTTAATTTGTTACTTTTAAATCTGTAATTGCTGCAAATTGTTTCTGTAGGCTGTGACAGCCGATTTATAGTGTCTACTGTTCTGTTTCTCATTGTTTTCTGAAAAAAAAAAAAAAAAAAAAAAAATATCTCTTATTTTCCCGCCTTACTGAGCTTGAGTAGTCCAGTTTCAGAGTTGCTGATCCCTGGACTTTGTTTGTAGTTCCTGTTACTGATTCTTTGCCTAATTTGGAAGAGAGGAAGTTCCCTTGCTTACCAGTGGGAGTGGGAAGCATTGAGCTGCCTGTTGGTCCAGTTTTGTGAGGTTTCAGCCAGTAACTTGTAGTCTATTGGTCGTTTTGGGCCAGTTCCTAGCTTCTTTCAGCCCCCTGATATAAAACACGCTAAACGCGCGATGTTAAGTTGTCTATCTCGCCTTCATTCTTGCTGGATGGGTTCGGAGCCGATCCTCGGCTCCGACTCGGCCACTCTAAAAGCTCGAGAGTTGGTTCCACCGGCTCGAGGCTCCCCCTATATCCCACAATGCTAGGCGTGAGTTACCTCAGATCTCGTTTGCCGCTACAGCGATCGAGGTGTGTTTTCTACCGGCTCCAGGTTAGTGAAAGTTAGAATAGTTTAAATTCTTTAACTTAGACTAGTTTAGTGTAATTTTCTTCCCCCTTAGAGTAGTGGACTTACTTATCCCTTACTACCTTAGTTTCCAGCCCCCTCCTTTTATAAAGAACATATAGTTCTTCCCTAAGGCCTTCGGGCCCTTCCTCCCTTTCCTTAGGGTGTGTGTGTGTTTTCTTAGGGACTTTTATTAACTTACCTTTAGTTTTTAAATATTCCCTTTAATCCTATCAGTGTAATCTGTGTGTGTGTGTTTTTGTGTGTGATTACACTTCAGGTTCCTTGAGTATGTCCTAGGATACAAAGGTCTCAGGCTTCAAGAAGTGTGACTCGTGCTGTCAGAAAATGTCTCTGACAGACGGTCACACTTCTTGTGTGTACTGCCTGGGACCTTTACACCTGCAGGACTCTTGTGCTGTATGCCATGGCTTCAGCCCTAGAGTCCTGCAGGAGAGAAAAAATAAACTAATTTTGAGGGGTTTAATTAAGCCTGAAGGTTCCCTTCCTGTGTCTTCTGGGAAACCTTCTAAGGCTTCTAAGACCTCGGCTCCAGCTTCAGAGTCGAGGCCTAAGGCTTTGAAGCCTACTGCTTCATCGGCTCCGGTTGGAGCCGATGAGTCTTTGACTGCTGTTTCAGTGGTTTCCTCGGCTCCGGCCGGAGCCGAGGCATTAGAGAGTCATGGGTCGGCTCCGATCATACCATCGGAGCCGACATCTAGAAAGAGATCGAGGTCACCGTCCCTTGGCTCCGTTCATTCGGCTCCAGCGTCTCCCCTGCTGTCTGAACGGAGCCATAGATCTCACTCCTCCAGGTCGAGGCTCTCAGATCACGACCTCCAGAGGGTAGTGAGTAGACTTGTGAAGTCCGAGGCACTGGCCCAAATGCTCCAGAGTCCGACTCCTCATTCGATGCCTCAGCTTGTTCCAATTAATATTCCTCCTCCGACTCCTTTGAGCTCGGAGCCGGGGCGTCTCGGAACCGAGACTGTGGTAGCGTCGGAGCCGATACACTTGTCTTCGGCTCCGATTTCTTCCTTTGAAGAATCTCGGCGCCGGGCTTCCCTCGTCGGCTCCGAGGGGGTGAGTGGCATCGGACCCTTGTCCGACCCCCCTCTCCCTATCGGTGCTTCGGCGCTGGTGAGTTCGGCTCCGACATCGGCCTCGGAGCCATCTCTGTCGGTGCCGAGGGAGGTTCTCAGCTTCTCGGAGCGGGGACCTCTGGCTCTGCCTGACAGGGGTGCATTCGAGGTCATGCGGAGTGTGTTGGAACCTTGTTAGACTCCACAGTCGGCTCCGTCCGCCCCTCCCACTTCGGTGCCTTTGGTTATGTCGACTCACTCCCTCATCCTAGACCGCAGAGAGCAAGCTCCTCAAGAATCCCCTGTGGGGATCTCATCTTCTTCCGAGGCCTCTCCTGAATTGGCAGGGGAGCCCCCTAGGAAGAGAAAGTGTAAGAGGAAGCACTTAGACTCACCTGAGTCTGTCACCTCTGACACAGATTTAGAGGATTCCGAGGGTTCCCCACGTTCCCCTTCTGAAGATGTCTCTTTCGCAGACATTCTAGAGATCCTGAAACAGAGGGGAAATTGGCCAGCCCTTAACCCTTCGGAGGATGAATCTGTGTATCTTGAGGCGTTGGCTCTCGCCTTCCACCTCCTGGGTGTCCCCCTTTGATCCCCTCATGCAGGTGGTTGCAAAGAAGACCTGGACGGCTCCTGATTCAGTGGACCCTACCCCCAGGAGACCCTCCAAATTTATAACAGCACCAATTGACAAGCAATTTCTCACAAAAGGTGTTTCTGTGGATGCTATGGTGGTAGCTGCTGCCACCAAGAAGGAACTAGCTGATCCTTCGGTGCCTGTCCATCCACCTAACAAGGAATCCAGGTCTATGGACAGGTACGGGAAGCGGATGTTCTCGTCAGCGACCTTTGCAATGCATTCGCTGAACTACCTATGCCATTTTACTCGTCTTCAAAGGGACTTGATCAAGGAAGCGAGTGATATGTTGAAGGATCCTACAGCTGCGGGTTTTCAGGACAAGATGAACACTCAGCTGGCTACCCTGAACTCCATAGCTAACTCCTCCATGCGCCTCCTTTCTTATGCGGCTGATGGAGCGAGCAGGGCCGCAGGGACAGGTGTGGCCTTACGCAGGCACGCCTGGATGCGGTTATGCAACTTTGCGAACCCCTTTAAAACGTCTTTCACTAATTCCCCGTTTGATGGATCATCTCTTTTTGGTCCTCAAGTGAAAGAATCCTTGACTAGGTGCGAGACAGATGGCAAGACTCTTTCTGCCGTCGGAGTCCGTTTTTCTACTCCTTCTAGGCCTTACCACAAAGGCCAGAAAAGTGGGAAAATGTGGTTCCGTAAACAATCTCAAGGGACTTCACCTGACGCACAAAGTCGGTTCCCTGCCAGAGGCAGAGGGGGGAACAACAATGGTAGACGTCGCCCTAGAGGCAGGGGGGGTCCGCAGAGCAGAACCAGGGCAATCGGGAAGTCTTCTCTGATAAGCCCTTTCAGCATCCCTGAGGTGTTGCCCGACTGCCTACCTTCGGAGGCAGTCGGGGGAAGATTGTCACTGTACCTAAAAGCCTGGCTATCCCTGACTCCAGACAAATGGGTACAGTCCATCATTTCCGAGGGCTATTCTATTCCCTTCTTTCGCATTCCAAACCAATCAAAAAAAATCCCTTCCAGATGTTCCACCCGCTCAAAGGGATCTTGCAGCTTTGGAAATTTCAAAGCTGCTTGCAAAAAGAGCAATTCAGCCAGTTCCAGCAGACCAGCAAGGATCCGGAATTTACTCCAGGTTCTTTTTAGTTCCAAAGAAAACAGGGGACTGGAGACCAATTTTGGATCTCAGTATCTTGAACAAGTCAGTCAAGAAAACAAGATTTCGGATGGTCACGCTGCAGTCCATCCTTCCCTTTGGGAAAGGGAAGCTGGATGTGCTCTATAGATCTTCAGGATGCGTACTATCACATAAAATGAAAAGACGCTCCAGAAGATTCCTCCGCTTCAGGCTGGGAACCAGTCATTTTCAATTCAGGGCCCTGCCCTTTGGTCTCATCACTGCCCCGGATGTTTACCAAATGCATGGCAGTGGTAGCTTCTCACCTGAGACGACAAGGATTCCAGGTGTTTCCATATTTGGACGACTGGCTCCTTACAGCCCCACCAAGCATCTTCTTCTAATGGCCAGGGACTACACCTTTCGCTTGTCGAAATTTAGGCATTTCAATAAATTTGAAAAGTCTGTTTTGTCGCCTTGTCGTACTATTACCTTCATAGGCGCAAATCTAGACACAATCAACATGTCTGAGACTAACAGATCAGAGAATAACAGACATACACAAAATGGTCTCCTCCTCTTCAGCAGCAACAGAATCAAAGCCAGGTTAGTTCTGAAAGTGTTGGGGATTATGGCGGCTGCCATACCTCTGCTTCCATTAGCCAGATTCCACATGAGAATCCTTCAATGGATGCTCTTCACGCAATGGTCGTACCAGCAACTTCCAATGTCTCACACCATTATAATCACTCAAACATGCAGAAATCATCTTCTGTGGTGGATGTCTTCCCCTCAGCTCTTATTGGGAAGACCCTTTGTTCCTTCCCCTCCTGTTGCTACTCTGACAACGGACGCCTCCCTGATCGGGTGGGGGGGCATTATCAGGGCAGAACTGTCCAGGGCACATGGCAACCAGACGAATGCCACTTGCACATAAATGTTCTAGAGATGAGAGCAGTGCTTTTAGCGTTGCAAGCCCTTCAAGACTCTCTTCCCTTGGGAACGATAGCAATCCAGACGGACAATATGTCCGTAGTGTGGTATATCAACAAACAAGGCGGAACCAGGTCTTACCCCCTGTGTCGAGAAGCACTCAGACTGTGGCAATGGGCGATTTCTTCTCAGCGTTTTCTGATAGCAACGCACATCCCCGGGAAGTCCAATCAAATCGCGGACAAGTTGAGCAGAGCTATCCTCATGCCTCACGAGTGGTCTCTGAAAGACTCTGTTGTGAGAGAAATTTTTCTCAAGTGGGGCCAGCCTTGCTGCGACCTTTTTGCTACTCCCCAAAACAGCAAGTGCAGAGATTATTTCACCCTATTCCGTTACCAGGCCAACCCAGCAGAGACGCTCTAGTCCAAGTTTGGCCCGGGGACTTCTGTATGCATTTCCCCCCTTCCCACTAATCTCTCAAGTAATACAGAAAGCTATCGCTCAGAAGGCCTCGTTGATCCTCATTGCTCCGTACTGGCCTCGACAGGTTTGGTTCCCTTTTCTACATCAGTTTCTGTTGGAGCGACCTTGGCATCTGGACCTAGTTCCAGATCTTTTGATCCATCAGTCGGGTCAGTTTCATCGCTCCCTTCCCTCTCTGAACCTCACTGCTTGGTTCCTCCAATTCCAACTTTAGCCAGGCTTCCTCAAATATCTCACTCTGTTCGAGATATTTTGATAGCTTCCCATAAATCTTCCACTCGAAAGATTTATTTGAGTTAGTGGAAACGTTTAAGCCTATTGGGCTCAAGGAAGGGACATAGATCCTTTCACTGCTTCCATCCAAATGGTCCTTGATTTTCTAGCTGAACTCTTCCATGCAGGTTCATCTCCTTCTACTCTTAAAGTTCAATTGGCAGCTATTTCTAACTTTCATGTGGGCATTTCAGATTCTGCCATCATGTCCCACAAGCTTTGCAAAGCCTTTTGAAGGGAGTTTTTCTACTCAGACCTCCTAAGAAATCCTCCTCCTCCTTGGGACCTAAATTTAGTTCTCAGTTCTTTAATTCTCTCCTTTCGAACCTGCATCCTCCTGTTCTTTAAAATTACTATCATGGAAGACTCTCTTTCTAGTAGCTATTACTTCAGCTAGAAGAGTTTCAGAACTTCATGCACTCAGCTGTCGACCTCCTTATCTGTTGTTCCATAAGGACAGAGTATCCTTACGAACCAACCCGTCCTTTTTACCTAAAATAGCCTCCACGGCTAACCTAAATCAAAGCATTGACCTCCCGGTGTTTTTTCCAGAATATTCCAACAGATCTGAACAAAGATTACATTGGCTAGATGTTCATCGTCAGTTAAGGTACTATTTGGATAGAACAAAACAATTCAGAAAATCTGACCAGCTGTTTGTCTCTTATGCAGAAGGCAAAAAGGGACTTTCAGTTTCAAAGGTATCATTATCCAGATGGCTAACATCCCTGATTTCCCTTGTTTATGAAATTAGACACCAAAAGCTGCCTAGCAAACCTAAAGCCCATTCTACCAGAGCCTTGGCTACTTCTATAGCCTTCCAAGATAGACTGCCTATTGACACCATTTGTGCAGCGGCTACTTGGGCTACTCCTCACACTTTCATTTCTCATTATAAGTTGGATTTAGCCTCTAGACATAGAGCTAACTTTGGTTCCACTGTTCTCAAGAGTCTGTTCCGTTAGGCCACCCGGGACAAGGTGCTAGGGACGCGGTCCCATCCAGCAAGAATGAAGGCGAGATAGACAACTTAACATATAGAAGTTATGTTCTTACCATAACGTTCCATGTTAGTTGTCTTCTTCTCGCCTTCTTCTTGCGTCCCACCCTCCTTCCCCCTGGCCTGGACAGACCTAGAGGAGTTTTGATTGTGACCTCTTTCTACCACCTCTTTACTTTAGGTATATGCTCTGCTGTGCATATTTCCTGGATCAGGATGTAGGTCACCCTTCTCTTCTCCCTTGCTTATAGAGGTGGACTTTGTTACTAGTTATTTTACTACTATTATAGGCAATGCCTAGCTTACAAACGAGATCTGAGGTAACTCACGCCTAGCATTGTGGGATATAGGGGGAGCCTCGAGCCGGTGGAACCAACTCTCGAGCTTTTAGAGTGGCCGAGTCGGAGCCGAGGATCGGCTCCTAACCCATCCAGCAAGAAGAAGGCGAGAAGAAGACAACTAACATGGAACGTTATGGTAAGAACATAACTTCTATTTTTCCAGCTTGTACCTACTCAGCACAGATCCTCGTGGTGGCCAGCAGAGTAATCCAAGCTTCAGAGAGCTAAAAAAGCGACTTTACCTGATTTAAGTATATTTTTGTGGCTTTCTCACTTCTAATTACCTAGCGACTGTATTTCGCCTGCTTTGCTGATATATTGTAACTGTTTTTCCTGCATATATCTTGTTATTGCACTTGAAAATCTCAATTTGTTACTTTTAAATCTGTAATTGTTGCAAATTGTTTCTGTAGGCTGTGATAGCCGATTTATAGCATTTATAGTGTCTACTGTTCTGTTTCTCATTGTTTTCTGGAAAAAAAATATATATCTCTTGTTTTCCCGCCTTACTGAGCTAGAGTAGTCCAGTTTCAGAGTTGCTGATCCCTGGACTTTGTTTGTAGTTCCTGTTACTGATTCTTTGCCTAATTTGGAAGAGAGGAAGTTCCCTTGCTTACCAGTGGGAGTGGGAAGCATTGAGCTGCCTGTTGGTCCAGTTTTGTGAGGTTTTAGCCAGTAACTTGTAGTCTATTGGTCGTTTTGGGCCAGTTCCTAGCTTCTTTCAGCCCCCTGATATAAAACACGCTAAACGCACATTTTCCAGCTTGTACTTACTCAGCACAGATCCTCGTGGTGGCCAGCAGAGTAATCCAAGCTTCAGAGAGCTAAAAAAGCGACTTTACCTGATTTAAGTATATTTTTGTGGCTTTCCCACTTCTAATTACCTAGCGACTGTATTTCGCCTACTTTGCTGATATATTGTAACTGTTTTTTGCATATATCTTGTTATTGCACTTGAAAATCTCAATTTGTTACTTTTAAATCTGTAATTGTTGCAAATTGTTTCTGTAGGCTGTGATAGCGATTTATAGCATTTATAGTGTCTACTGTTCTGTTTCTCATTGTTTTCTGGAAAAAAAAAAAAATATCTCTTGTTTTCCCGCCTTACTGAGCTAGAGTAGTCCAGTTTCAGAGTTGCTGATCCCTGGACTTTGTTTGTAGTTCCTGTTACTGATTCTTTGCCTAATTTGGAAGAGAGGAAGTTCCCTTGCTTACCAGTGGGAGTGGGAAGTATTGAGCTGCCTGTTGGTCCAGTTTTGTGAGGTTTCAGCCAGTAACTTGTAGTCTATTGGTCGTTTTGGGCCAGTTCCTAGCTTCTTTCAGCCCCCTGATATAAAACATGCTAAACGCGCGTTAGCGCGGAGTTGCCACTGTTGCACACGAGCAGTGGCGGTTTAACAAGGTTAAACTATTCGGGCTACCTAAATTCCACTCTTCAAATTTTCCCTTATAACTACCTTCCTCGAACTGTATTGCTGATCTAACCAGCGTATCCTATAACTAAAAAGTTAATCTCTGCTTGATTCCCAAGTAGACTATTCTCTATCTGTAAAACCTAGCACTTGCTCCTACAGTACTTGCACCTTGATAAATCACTCTTATTATAGATAGTACCCCACCAGCCTAGAACCCACATCCCTCGGAGTCTTTTGTAAGTTTTTTATCTATTACTTCTAGCATGTCGAGGGATCAGTTGCTAGTGTCCTCTCCTGCTCAACTGGTGAACCTGGGAATATTGAGGCAATGTTACAATTGCCTCATGTACACAGACAATCCTCTCCTTCTCCCACAAAACACAAATACATGTGAGAGATGCAACTATACGGCCAAACTGGAGGCTGAGCTCTCTCAACACAGGACTGGCAAGACCAGACAGGAGGAGAAGGAAACCACATACACTACATACCCAGTCACACATAGTACCATCACAACTTCAAATCATACACATAATCACACAAAGACATACTCGGAGGCTCTGATCAAAAATCTACCAAAACAGCAGAGGCCACCAAAGCAGACACCCAAACAACTACCACCTCAGGACCAAACACATGCAACACATAGACCACACAGTCAGAGTGTCAAACAGTCACAGCCCTTAAGGCCAAACACAATGCCAGACACACTCGTCATTGGTGACTCCATAGTCAGACACACTGACGTCCCGCTCACCAGACTGAGTAAGGAGAAGGTCACAGTAAGCTGCCTGTCGGGCGCTAGAATCCGCCACATAACGCAAGCACTCAGGTCTCTCAACAGCAGGCACAAGTACGACTCGTTCATTGTCCACGCTGGTGTCAACGACCTGAGACGTACCTCCTTGGACTACATGAAAAGAGACATTGAGGAGCTCTCTGATTATGTAGCCCAAGCAGGTATGACCCTGACCTTGAGCAGTATCCTACCTTCACCTAGAATGATGCCACAATACAGGGATAAGATGATCAGCTTTAATAATTGGCTTCAATTCTGGTGTCATTCAAAGGGGATCCAATGTCTGTCTGCCTGGGATGACATGCTGGACAAGCCACGCTGTTTCGCAAGGGACGGCTTGCACCTGTCACCCTGGGCTTCGGATATTGGCAAAGGCTCTTGCCACCCCCATGGTGCCTTTTTAGGCAAGGCTCAAATTCTAAACCTACCACCCTAGAACACAAAAGGAAAAAACTAAGGGTAATGCTGCTCAATGCCAGAAGTCTCAATCTCAAGATGCACGCACTCGAGGCCCTTCTCAGTATGGAGAACATCGATGTCTGTGCTGTGACAGAAACCTGGTTCAAGGCTCCTGAGAGCACCCCAGCACTATCAGGTTTCACCTCATATCATGCGTTCCGCCCCAAAACCCGGACAACACCAACAAAGGGGGAGGTGTCCATATTCATAAAGGACACCCACACCTCAAGGTTGGTGGCAACGCACGATGCATCGGAGACCATCCAGGTGCAATTAACCATAGGCAAGACTGCTCTGCAATTTGTAGCATGTTACAGGCCACCCTCTCAAACCCAGGAACCTCACATGGCCTTCCTGAAAACACTGGAGGGGATAAATGTATCTCCAAACACCATCATATTAGGTGACTTCAACTACCCTAATATAGACTGGGAACACTACTCAAGCCCAAACTCTCTAGCCCAAAGGTTCCTGGAGTTCATAAACTCAAATGCCATGGAACAACTAGTCACCATCCCCACAAAAGGAGAAAACATACTTGATCTCATCATCACAAACATGGGATCACAATGTTCAAGACAGGAAGTATACCCCTCACTGGTGAGATCAGATCATAAACTAATCTCACTGGAGGTCCTCATCCCGCCCCCACCTGAAATGAGACCACAGTGAAAAACTTCTCAAAAGCCGACTTCACACTTCTAAAAACTAGTGTGGTCTCCTTTAAGGCCCCTGAGCCAGTGGTAAACATTACTCAAATGGCTGAATCACTTACAAATGCCTTCTACCAGCACCTACAGGACTGCATGGATCAGGCAATCCCAAACAAAACTAAGACTCTCTGTACCAAAGGCAAGCGTCCAGTCTGTTGGACCCCAGCCATAAACAAGCTCTACAACAAAAGGAGGAAGCTACTACAAGATAGAGCAAAATCCTTGAAAGGTAAGACACCTTTGATCATTATAAGTAAAAAACTAAGAGCTCTCATAAAATCGTCCAAGGCTAACTTTGAGAGAAAAATCGCCAAGGACACAAAAGACCAATCATAAGGCCTTCTTTAGCTATGTTAGAAACCTAGGAGGAAACTCCCAGATATGCTCAGAATTAGTCCTAAATGATGTGAAGGTTACTGAACCTACACACATTGCCAACATACTGGCTGACAGGTTCATTGCAAACTCCCCCCCCTCCCCCCCAAAAGGAGAGATATCTATACAAGAGGATTGTAGCCCCCCAAACATCTCCAACGCCCAGGTGAGAACTGCTCTCTCCAAGGCAAAAAACACAGCATCCATGGGACCGGATGGTGTCCCCAGCTGTGTGCTCCACGAACTCAATGAGGAATTAAACCCGCAGTTAGGACAGCTGTTTAATCTTAGCATCACCTCAGGATACGTACCCAAGGAGTGGCGCACTGCGACTGTGGTCCCACTTCACAAGGGTGGTGCCTCCACCGACCCTGGAAATTACCGTCCCATTAGCTTGACAAGCCTTATCTGCAAAGCCATGGAGAGGATCATAATGGAACTCATAAATAAAGACATAGGGAACTTGCAGACTTTGGATCCAACCCAGTTTGGCTTTGTCAAAGGCAGATCATGCCTTTTAAACTTGGTTGACTTTTTCGAAACTGTCACCAAGGCCATTGATGAGGGAAAGGCAGTCCATACAGCCTACCTCGACCTGGCAAAGGCCTTCGACACAATACCCCACTCAGGTATTATCGAAAAACTCAGCTTGAATGTAAACCCATACATCACAAGATGGGTTGCAAACTGGCTAAGTGACAGAACCCACAGGGTCAGAGTTGCTGGAGCCATGTCAGACTCAAAGCCTGTCACAAGTGGTGTCCCACAGGGCTCAGTCCTGGGTCCACTCTTGTTCGGCAAAAGTACAAGCAAACACAGGAGGGTTATGGCTGACAAAGTTTGCAGATGACTGCAAACTGGGCGCCATAGTCGAAAACACTTCTGACACAGATATCCTTCAGAAGGGCCTCACAGAAACGGATAACTGGTGCCAGAGCCATGGCCTAAAGTTAAACGCCAAGAAATGCATAGTCATACCCTTCGGGAAAAACAAGGTTACCCCTAGCTACCATATAGGTGGCAATTCACTGAGCACAGAAGAAGTCATCAGGGACCTGGGGACCCAGGTTGACACTAGCCTTTCGTTTGACACTCATGTTGCTAAAGTAGTCAGGAAAACCTTCTACATTGCCCACCTGATCATGAAGGGATTCACATCTAGATCAAGGGAGGTCATCGTCCCCCTGTACTCATCACTCATTAGACCTATGATTGAGTACAATGCCCCATTCGGAATGTATCTGACCCGACACCTGCAGCAGCTGGAAAGGCCCCAAAAGTTCCTCACCAAGAGGATAAAGGGTCTCAAAAATATGTCTTATGCTGCCCGACTGAAAGAACTCCAGCTCTATTCAGTCTCATACCGCTTGCTCAGAGGTGACCTGTGCCTGACATATAAGGCCATGTCAAACCCTGATTTGATGAATATGCTTCACCTCAAAAAATCTAGATCCCTCAGAACCACAAGGCGGGAGACTTAAACCTTGACACGGTTATTATTAGGACGTGCTGGAGGGACAGATTCATCACCCAGAGACTCCCTATGCTGTGGAACAAAATCCCGGTAAATGTGAGGCAGAGCACCTCGCTGGCCTTGTTCAAGAGGAATCTTGACCAATGGATGGGAGATCGCAGATATACCCCAGGGATTACTTCAGTGTCACTGCTTGACAGAGGCACAGCAAAATAATAGGCATAGTTTTATTCAAACTAAAGGGGTGGCGAAAGCCACATATCTATGGGCTAGGCTTATAAATGCCCTTGGGCAGATAGCCTAGTATGAACCTATGAACCTAAGAATAAGGTTAAAACATTAAAATGAAATGAATAGGAGTACAATGGGTGAAAATACACAAAAGTAAATCCCCATTTCAAGTATAAAGTCACTAAACAAATATGAGTATTATGAACTACAAGAATAACAAGTCCAAACATACACATTTAAGCATTTAAACATTATGTCATTATATATTGTAGCAGGGGAGGGGCACAATTTGAAATTGCCTTTATAACACAGGCTGGTTTCTTGTGTAGAACCATTTGTCTGAAGAAGTCTTTGTATGGTGAAAGGGCGAAAAGCAGTATTTTTGTACCATGTTGCTTAATGTTTTAATAAACTTCTGGCCCTGTTTTGTCCAGTTTGGTTTTAGTTCTACCTTTTGTCCACTATTTATATTTGGATGCTTGAACGTGGCAATTGTTTGGATAACCTTTGAACAAGAAAGGACTTATTTATTCCAGAGCTGCATAGTGGGATTTACCATTCTTCACCAGTGTGTGTCAACTTACCAGCACCATCCTGAATTGGAGAACTTTGTGAGTTTGTGTATGTGTTCCCAAGTTTGCTGTTTGTCATGGATTCAGAAGTGGTGCAGGGAAGTCAACCGAATAATGACAACTCTAACAACTTACAGGTACTGTTTACTTTGGAGAAATTAACTAAAAAGGTAGAACTATTAACTGAGAGGGTCGATACTTTATCTGACAAGGGGTTAAGAGGGCTTTCTACTACTAATAATGGCCCTCGTATTACTAGTGAACTTTTAAACCCCCCAAATCCCCTTACCCAAAATATAGACCTGTCAATGAATGACCCTAACCTGGACATGTCTATTCACTCTACCCCATTTGAGGGGTCTGGGATGCAACGTTTAGACGGAAATAATATCCAAAGAACTGGTGATAAACAGCACCACGTGAGGCAACCTATTGCATTAAACCTTGATGAGTGGTTAGGAACTGTAGTGTCTTTTACTAATGACACCAATGACCAACGCCTTCAAACTAATGTACCCGAGGGGCAACTAGTAACTAACTTATTGAAAGAATTTGATGCCAAACTTTACAAATATAAGAAACTGCAAGTTGAACTTGCTTACTTTAAGGAATGTCTCAGTGAGAGAATTGTCCCAAAAGGACTGAGATCATGGCAGTATCCAGCTGGCCTTGTGGGGGGGGGGGGACTGAGTTTCACAAGGACCTTATCTCTTTGTTTGATAAACATGGCTTTGAGCTAATGACTTTAATATCTAAGCATCATCAGTCATGGGCTGATTCATTAGTGCAAGAACTCAATGCACTAGACTCAAAGCTGAAGTCAAGTTTGGATGTTTCTAGATACAAATTCGATTATGAGCGCTGGTTTACTAGCATTGACCAGCATCTTGTCAAACTTAAATCTATCAAAATTAAGAAACTAAACAGAGACAAAGAAGCTTACCGTTTGAATGCAGCTTATCCCCCCCCCCCCCCAAATCTCAATCAGGGAATGACAATTCTATGGAGAACCGACATAACACCGAAGGGGATGACGTGAACCTTAATTAGAACAACGAGGTAGCGGGTGAGCATACTCAGGGCAACCAGGCAATTCCTTCATCGGATACCAGGAACCGGAACAGAGGGACTAAGGAGAAGGGGCAAAATTTTCCAATGCCTGCCTTGAACTACAATTTGAGGCGGGGTCAACAGGTGAAGTATGCAAACTCATGGAAGAAATAATTTTTCCATCTTCAACAGATGCCCATGACGTTGACCCTGATCCAGCACCGGTTCCAGTACCTGAAATTGTCAAGAATTCAGAAGGTGACTTTTGTATTTATAATTTTTCCACCATTCAGGTTGACAAAATAATGGCTGATTTTCTTGCGAAGGGTCAAACATTTATACCTGCTACAAGAGCTAGTATTGCACACACTATGGTGGACTTAGTTATTCATGAGAAGACTCAACTTGCATTTCTTATTTGTTCCTAGTAAAACCTTACAAGGAGCACCTGATCCACTTTGTGTCTAGTTCCTTTTGTCCACCAATGCACACATCATTAGCTTTGTTTGAGAAAATATGCGAATGGGATATTTTTAACTGTTCGAATAATGTACAACCTAGTAACAATTCAATTACTAATAACATTACAAATGAAGAGAAACAATGTATAGAGTTGCTCCAGACCACCAATGTTAGGGTTGTTCAACCAGATAAGGGAGGTGGTCTTGTTATATTTGATGTACCAGACTACAATAATAGGATTAAGCGGATCCTTAACACTAATACATATCAAAGTGTTTCTAAAAATGAATTGAACGTAGCATACAACAGGATAAGAGCACTGATTGAGGAACTTTTTGTAGAAGCTAGAATAGACAAAGATACTTACATTTTTCTGTTTATGGCATTTCCAAAGATCCCGACTGTTTTCGGGATCCCTAAGATTCACAAATCTATTTCGGACCCACCATTGAGAGCCTTGATAGATGCTAGAGGTAGTATAACTTACCCAATAGCTAAATTTATAGATTATCATTTAAAGAAATTTGTATGTCAGCTCCCACAGATATGTAAGGACTCCTGGGCGGTTTTGAGATCTATTAGCTCCATTCCATTCGACCAAGAGTTAAATTTCTTAACTATAGACGTTAAGGACTTATATTCATCGATACCACAAAGCACGGGGGTCGAATGGGTGAGGGAGTTATTACTTGAAATGGGGACCACAACTGCGTTGATTTCATTATTATGTGAACTACTTGAGGTTGTGTTGGATAACAGCTACTTTACATTTGGTGGGGAATATTTTGTGCAGAAAATAGGTGTAGCGATGGGCTCTCCCTGTGGGGCCAGTTTCGCCAATTTGGTGATGGCACACTGGGAGAGAACTTATGTAATTCACCACTTAGAGGTGGCCAGCAACATCAGGTATTACACTCGATTTTTGGATGACATTTTTATATTGCTTAAGGGCAACTCTGAAGTTGCAGATGAATTACTCATCCATTTCAATGATAGCACCGCCTTTTTATCTTTTACACACAGCTTTCATACAAGTAGAATTGCATACCTTGATGTATACTTGGAAAAGGACTTGGAAACCAGTACCTTTGTATCAAGGATCTACAGGAAACCAACATACTCAAATTCCTTTTTACACTATTCTAGCTGCCAACCCGTGACGCAAAAGAGAGCTGTTGTCAAAGGCCAACTGGTGAGGGCAGCTAGAATGGTGTCCAGGGAAACTGACTTTGACCTCGAGTGTGAATTGTTGCGAGGTATGTTCTTGAGGAGGAAATATCCTCCTACCTTGGTGGATGCACTTATAAGGGGAGTATCATTGGAACGCATGAAAAATATATACGTACCACTTTTGGGAGAAAATTTAAGTAGTACAACTAATGGAGGTGACACGTTAAGTGAACCACTTAATAGGGAGGAACATGCTGACATTAATAGTTTTTGCTTTATTACAACATTTAGTCTGGATGCTTACAAAATTTCAGACATTATTAACAAGAATTGGAAATTCTTATTAGACGAAGAGAGACTCCCAAGTGCACTACCATATAGAGTTAAAATAGTATACAGGAAGGGAGCAAATACAAAGAGCATCTTGCAAACAAGCAAAATGAATAACTGTAGGCCATCTATGTTAGGCATGAATAAATGCAATATGTGTAGGTATTGTACTCACATGGACATAGGCAAACATTTTACACTGAGAAATAGGAAATACATCAGCCAAGGTAAATTCAACTGTAATTCAAAGAATGTGGTATATGTAGCTATTTGTAAAGCATGCCCCTCATTCTATATTGGTAAAACTGAGAGGAGACTGAGGGAAAGGGTGTATGAACACCTATATAGTATGCGAACTGGAAATATGACCAATGCTTTAGCTAGACACACAGCGACATTTTCGAATCATACCTTTGGCTTTAGAGTAGTAGGTGAATGTGTCCACAATGATAGAGGGGGACCGACGCCCCTGCTTCTAGAGAGACTAGAATTGTTGTGGCAACTTCGTACAAGAGCCTGCTCAGTACCAGGGCTTAATGAACAATATTCTATTTCTAGTATTTTGAAATTGAAAGCATTGAATAGATAGGTTATTTTATCTCTGACATTCAGCATATAAAGTTTAAATACGCACTTCATTTTCAATGTTCAATATATATATATATATATATTTGTGACATTTATATTATTATTTCATCATTTTATTTTTAGCATATTTTGTCACAAAATGTTTATTTTAAGTCTTACCTTTTATTGTTTTACGATCGACGGGTTCTCGTACATTATAGTATTAAATTCTGTTAGAAGTCAACAGAAAGCAGAGTTGCTCATCATTATGTCATTATTATGTCGCAAACATCCCCCCTCCCCCCTTACCTGTATTATATAATGACATAATGTTTAAATGTGTATGTTTGGACTTGTTATTCTTGTAGTTCATAATACTCATATTTGTTTAGTGACTTTATACTTGAAATGGGGCTTTACTTTTGTGTGTTTTCACCCATTGTACTCTTATTCATTTAATTTTAATGTTTTAACCTTATTCATGTTCTTGCAAGTGAATTGTGTATATTACTGAATGGGTGTATAACTAGGAAGAGGAAATGACAAATGCTTTGTGATCAGGAAATGAGGTCATTCGGATTGTAGCAAGGGAGGGGCACAATTTGAATTTGAAATTGCCTTTAATAACACAGGCTGGTTTCTTGTGTAGAACCATTTGTCTGAAGAAGTCTTTGTATGGTGAAAGGACGAAAAGCAGTATTTTTGTACCGTGTTGCTTAATGTTTTAATAAACTTCTGGCCCTGTTTGGTCCAGTTTGGTTTTAGTTCTACCTTTTGTCCACTATTTATATTTGGATGCTTGAACGTGGCAATTGTTTGGATAACCTTCGAACAAGAAAGGAGTTATTCCAGAGCTGCATAGCGGGATTTACAATTCTTCACCAGTGTGTGTCAACTTACCAGCACCATCCTGAATTGGAGAACTTTGGAGGGGTATAAAAGAACCAGCCGACGCCATTTTATTCAGTCTTTCTTGCCGCGTGGTGCCCGAAGCAGAAGCAGTTCGCAAGTGCCGGTCGGCCAGCTCCTGAAATTACGAAAATTTTGCAACCAAAGTCTTCTTGAAAGCTAAGTACCCCATTGGGGAAACTTTTTTTGCCTCAGACCGATGTCAGACAAAGTTAATAATTGTATTTCATGTGGGAAGCAAATACCGCATAAGGATTTTCATTCCCTCTGCATTCCTTGCTTAGGCCCAGACCGCAATGTCTCGGTCTGTCGTTTTTGTGCTACATTCAACAAACGCACCATTAAGAGTCGGGCGGAGTTCGCCCAGCACTATTTTGGCAAAAAATTTAACTATATTATGTCGTCGGATACTCCGACTCCAGTTTTGCTAAAAAATGCAAAGATAAGGACCGACACACGAGGTCCACGGCCTCTACAGACACCACGCCAAAGCCGACTACAGGTGGTCCGGTTCTCAGTGAGGCGCCTATGCAGCCCCTACCTACCGACGACACTTAATTGGCGGAGGCTCCTCGGCCCACACCCTGACTACAGATACCGAAGCCACTCTTGGTGGTGAATCTCAAAATGTAGACAGGTCTGCCTCCTCTCAAGGTGTCTTCAGACCTTCCACTTCTTTTTCCATCAAAGCTTTCTCTAAGTCTAAAGCAGCCATGCATTCAAAGAGACAAGCTACACAGGACCCTTCTCCAGGCCTCATGCCTAAAAAGCAGATGCTTAAAATGACTGAGGATTTAATTACTCTTATCAGGGGTTCTCAACCCCCCCCCCCCCCGGACAAAAGGCCCAGAGTGGAGGAAGAATCCCCCTCCTCTGACCAGGCCTCCATTATTTCAGAGCATTCTGAACAGAAACATCCTTACTCCCCTTTTGAAGATTCTGATGCAGAGGAGTCCATTCCCTCTGCCCCCCCCCCCCCGAGGATTACTCATTTGGGGAAACCTTGCATACCTTAAGGGAACACTTCCACTGGGAAGGCCAAGAGTACTCAGATTCCAAGAAAAGGCTTAGGGATTTTCTCTTGTTACCTCAGCACAGGCCTCTGGCTATACCTCCTGTCTTAGACATACTAGATGATGTATACTCGGAGGTCTGCCTTAACCCGGATTCCTTACCTCCAGCCCCAGTCGAGCATGACAGGTACTACCGGGTTCCTGACTCACACCAATTTTTATACAAAAGCCATGCGGCTGATCCAGAAACTATCTCACAGGGCCCTAAGGGAATTAAGGCCTCCACTGCTAAAAATCCATTACCTTCCGAGAGAGATTCCCGATCCTTAGAAAGGTGGGGAAAAAAGGTATACACCTCTGCCACCTTAACCATGAGGGCATTAAACTGCCAGTTCCATATGCTAAAGTACCAACAGTTTCTGTTATCACAGTTGAGAAGTAAAATGTCACAACCTGAACAACCAGACTTGAAGGAGTTGCAGGATTTGATGCATAGTGCAGAACAAGTGGGTAAACGTACCTTACAATGTGGTTTTGATGCTCTAGAGGCCTCGTGTAGAGCTGCTGTTACAGGATCAGTCATACGTAGACATGCCTGGCTCAAGGAGCAAACCTTACCAGATCATGTCAAAGCTAAATTGCTAGATGCCCCTCTACAAAAGGATGTATTTGGTGTTAAAGCTGAGGAGGTATTAAAGAAAATGGAGGAAAAGGCTAAATCGATGCAAACAGTGAAAGATTTTCTACAGGTACAACCTCCACGTTTCAGTAGAAATTGGCCTTCCAAAAATTGGTCCTTTCCAGCCACGGACAGACCCCAAAGAGGTAGATACAGGCGCCCGAGGGGCAGAGGGCAATCTCAAGGATCGTTTAGAGGCAGACAATGGCAAGCTCCTACACAGAGGTGGTGAGGATAGTTCGCAGCCATTCAGAAAGCAAGCCCAATGACTTTCCTTTTTGCATGCCAAGCAAGGCTCAAATGGCAGCACCCTTAGGCGGAAAACTGGCATTATTTTCAAAAAATTGGCATATTGTCACAAAAGACAAATGGTTCCTGGACATTATAAACAGAGGCTACAGATTCCATTTTCACACCCTTCCAAAAATGAGAGGCATGCCAAACCTGCCACACAATCAAAGGGCAGAGGCACAAAGACAAATTTCAGATCTCATGGACATGAAAGCTATTCAAGAGGTACCTACTCACGAACAAGGTCAAGGTTTTTATTCCAGACTATTCCTGGTACCAAGGAAGGGAAAAGATTGGAGACCTATTTTGGACCTATCCATCCTAAACACATTTTTACTGCACCAAAATTCAAGATGCTCACATTACAGCAGCTTCTTCCCATGCTGGGCAAGGAGTCTTGGCTGGTAACATTGGACCTCAAGGAGGCATACCTGCATGTCCCAATCAGACAAAATTACAGAAGATACCTCAGATTTCTTGCAGGTTCAACCCATTATCAATTCTCTGCATTGCTCTTTGGCTTATCTACTGCGCCCAGAGTATTCACGAAATGCCTGGCATCAGTAATTGCCTACTGCCAGACTTCAAGGGATACAAATATACCCATATTTGGATGACTGCCTGATCCAAGCAGATAGCAAGCACATACTTCTGAAACATCTGGCTTTTGTAATAATGTTGTTGAATTCTCTGGGATACACACAATCAACAAAAATAAATCAAGGCTAATACCCTCTCAGAAAATAGTTTTCTTGGGTGCCAACTTGGACAAAAACACCCAGATGGCCTACCTCATGCCAGAGAAGCAGGGGCAACTAACTCAATACTTCAGAACACTAGCAAATTTCACCAGGCTGACTGCAAGGAAAATCCTGCAGGCTCTGGGATTCATGGCATCTTGCATCCTACTAATCCCATGTGCAAAGCTGCATATGAGGAAACTTCAATGGTACCTGAAAAACCTATGGTCTCAACACAGCCACAGTTTGGAAACAATAATACCACTAATTCCATGTCTTCAAAAGGAATTTCTGTGGTGGGCTCAAGCATGCCAAACAAACACAGGTCTCCCATTCTGCAAGCCTCAAGCAAATCAAGTCATCACAACAGACGCCTCGGACTACGCCTGGGGGGCGCACAAGACCAATCGGTGCATTCAGGGCAAATGGTCCCAAAAAGAAAAGCACCTTCACATCAATCCTAAGGAAATGCTAGCAGTAATAAATGCTATTATAGCTTTCAAAGACCTTCTGCATCCAGGTCAACTATTGATAAGGACAGACAACACCACAGTAATGTGGTACATAAACAAACAGGGAGGAACCCATTCATACCCCCTATGCAGGCTGGCCATGTCACTTTGGAACATGGCTTTGGAATTACACATCGAACTTCAAGCACAGTACTTGCCAGGCAAGGAAAACACGCTGGCAGACGACCTAAGCAGAAATATGACAGATCCACATGAATGGAAGTTGCATCCTCAAGTTTTTACAGAGATAATTCAAGCATGAGGAAGGCCAGACATAGATCTCTTTGCCTCCCACAAAAATCACCAATTGACAAAATTCTGCTCAAGGACTTTTCATCCAAAGGCCTGGAGAGTGGACGCTCTCTCTTTCAGTTGGACAACAATGACAGTTTATGCCTTTCCACCTCTTCCTCTGCTGCCCAAAGTTCTATTAAAAACCAGAGCAGACAGACCAAAGATGATTCTCATTGCTCCAGACTGGCCAAGACAACACTGGTATCCACTCCTGAGGAGCCTGAGGCATTCCCCTCCATGGACCCTACCTCTAATGCCTCTTCTGACTCAGCACAGCTTCAAAACTCTCCACAGTCAGCTAAAAGCACTCAATCTAGCCGCATGGAAGATTCCTTAGCATCACAACAGACCCTACTCTCCAAGGAGGTGCAGGATGTCATTTTGGAGGCCAGAAGGCCGTCTACTAGAAAAGCTTATTCCGCAAAATGGAAACGGTTTTGTGCCTGGAATGAGAAAAAGGGCCAGAATCCTGGAAAACTGAATTTACCTCAAATATTACAGTATCTAGCTGAGCTGCTAAGCAGTGGACTTTCATTCTCCTCCATCAAAATCCATGCCTCCGCCATTTCTGCAGAATACAACACTGATCCACCTTTATTCTCTCACCCCCTCTTAAGACAGTTCCTCAGAGGGGCTAAGAATATAAAACCCCCAAGGAAACAACCAATACCTGCTTGGGACCTCAATTTAATTCTAGAAAAGATGACCTTGCCTCCTTTTGAGCCAGCTGCCTCAACAGATTTGCAATATTTGTCCTGGAAAACAGCTTTCCTTCTGGCTATCACCTCAGCTCGTTAAGGTATCGGAACTACAAGCCCTCATGGCTGTGCAGCCTTTTATCATCTTCCATCAGGACAGAGTTTCCTTACGAACCAACCCGTCCTTTATGCCAAAGGTGGTATCCAGGGTAGCTTTGAATCAGGCTATACACTTGCCTACCTTTTACCCTAATCCTCAAAACAAAGGGGAGAGACTGCTACATTCCTTGGACATCCACAGACAGCTGCGTTATTATTTGGACAGAACAAAGCCTTTCAGAAAATCAGAACGGCTCTGTGTCCTATGCTATAGGAGCTCAAGGGAAGCCATTTTCCAAACAGACAATTTCAAAATGGATAGCCCACTGCATACGCTTTTGTTACTCTTTTCATGGTAAAACTGTACCTGCAGGCATCAGATCTCACTCCACAAGGGCCACAGCCACCTCTGCAGCTTTCCTCAGAGGAGTTCCTACCAAAGATATTTTAGAAGCAGCCACTTGGAGTTCTGTGCATACCTTCTCCAAGCACTACCACCTACCATTATACTCCAAGACTAGAGCAGGCTTTGCCACTGCAGTCTTGCAGGGCATCCTGGCTCCTCCTAGTTCCACCTAGTGCCTACCACCCCTTTCTTATCTTTGGGATTCTACCCATCTGTTATGACTGCAGCTGTATGCACGATGAACATAGTACAGATGTCCTTCATGGATGCATCTGCAGTCATAACAACTGGGTTGTCCTGTTGTCAGGCAGCCCTTCAGTCGGCCGGATTCCAAAGTCCGGGTCCGGCTTCGGCTGATGTCGCACTTCACCCGACATCATCTCTGTTGGTCTTCGGGTATAAAAGCATCAGCCGACGCCATTTTCTTCAGTCTTTCTTGCCGCGTGGCGCCCGAAGCAGAAGCTGTTCGCAAGTGCCGGTTGGTCGGATCCAGAGATTACTTCTACCGAATACTACTTCGAAGACTTCTAAAGCTAAGTACCCCGTTGGGGACTCTTTCTTGCCTCAGCCGATGTCAGAAAAAGTTAATAATTGTTTAACCTGTGGGAAACAAATACCTCATAAAGATTTCCACTCTTACTGCCTGCCTTGCTTAGGCCCAGCCCACGACGTAGCAGCCTGTTCGTCCTGTGCTTCTTTCAACCGAGGAAGGTTTAGACGTCGGTGGGAGTTTGCAGAACAGTTTTTCGGTTGTGATTTTGCGTACATTATGCCGTCGGATCCTCCGACTCGCATTCTGCCAAAACGCAAAGAAAAGACCGACACTCGCGGCGCGGTTTCGGCGAAACCACGGTTAAGCAAACATGAGTGTCTCGGTTTCGGCGAAACCGAGAAAACTGATCAAAATACAGCTGAATCTATCTCTACAACTGAGGTTCCTGCTAACACTCTTGAATCGGCCTCAGAAATTTTACCCACTACGGTGCTTACCACTGACTTATCAGACACCATTCCCTTGGATGTCTCTACCCCAGCACGTGGTGCTGCTAGGCCTCCAGCAGCCATGTCCATTAAGGCCTTCGCCAGGGCTAAAGCAGCCAAGACTACTAAAACAGTGCCTGTTAAACCCCCCTCAACCAGGCCTTCTTCCAGTTCTCAAATGCTTACTTTGGCAGAAGATTTAATTTCATTAATTAGAGGATCTCAATCTCACCCAGACAGGGCCTCTCAGCCCCCAGAGAAGAGACCTAGGGCAGAGCCCCATGAGCCAGTGTCCTCTGATGATTCTGCTGATGAATCAGACATAACTGACCAGCCAGAGGCTCCTTTCTCCAATTTTGAAGATTCTGATGCTGGAGAATCCATTCCAGCTGCTTCCCCACCAGAAGAATTCTCCTTTGGGGAAACCTTGCATGCCATGCGAGAACAGTTCCAATGGCAGCAACAGGATTTTTCAGACTCCAGGAAAAGACTTAGGACCTTTTGCACCTTCCACAGCACAGGCCCTTAGCTATACCTCCTGTTCTCTCTGTGGTGGATGATGCTTTCAATGATGTCTGCTCCGCTCCAGATTCTTTACCCCCAGCCCCTGCCAAACCAGACAGATTTTACAGGGTGCCAGATACTCATCACCACCTTTACAAGGCCCCTCTTGCAGACCCGAAACTATTTCCCAGGGTCCCAAGGCAGTAGCAGCGACCATAGCTAAAAACCCTGTTCCTTCTGAAAGGGAAGCAAGGTCATTAGACAGATGGGGTAAAAGGTTTACACTTCAGCCACTCTCTCAGCTAGAGCTTTAAACTGTCAGTTTCACATGATACAATACCAAGAGTTTATGCTTGATCAGTTAACTAAAAGCTAACCACTGATGAATCTCTTGATAAGAAATATGTATTAGAAATGGTAAATAACATACAGCAAGTTAGTAACCATTCTTTAAAATGTGGCTATGATGCATTGGAGGCTTCATTTAGATCAGCCATGACTGGCACTGTAATTAGAAGGCATGCATGGCTAAAGGAGCAAGCTTTACCGGATCATGTTAAATCTAAATTGCTAGATGCTCCTATGGATAAAACAAGTTTGTTTGGTACACCTGCCCAGCAGGTTATGAAGAAAATGGAAGAAAAGGCAAAATCAGTCCAGACAGTTAAAGATTTCTTGCAGGTTCAACCCCAAGGTTTAGCAGGAACTGGCCTGCCAAAAATTGGTCCTTTCCTGACTCCACAAGACCTCAAAGGGGCAGGAATAGGCGTTCCAGAGGCAGAAACCAATCCAGAGGAGGTGCCTACAGAGGACGACAGTGGCAAGGTAACAACAGAGGCACAGACTCAACACCTGCCACTACATCAACACAGCCACAGTGACTTAATCCTAAACCCGCCTACCAGGGAACAAATAGCAGCTCCTCTAGGCGGAAAGCTAACCTTATTTTCAAAAAACTGGCACCACATAACAAAGGACAAGTGGATTTTACGAACCATAGATCAAGGTTACCGGTTCCACTTCCACACTTTACCAGACAAAAGAGGAATGCCAAATCTACCTCCAAATCAAGACAGAGGCTCTACAACAGATAATGGAGTTAGCAAACATGAGAGCTGTGGAGAAAGTGCCAACAGCAGAGCAAGGAAAGGGGTTCTACTCCAGACTATTCCTAGTTCCAAGAAAGGAAAAAGTTGGAGACCAATTCTAGACCTGTCCACCCTGAATACTTACATCATTGTCCCAAAATTCAAAATGCTGACCCTACAGCAACTTCTTCCCATGCTGGGCAAGGAGTGTTGGCTGGTAACTCTAGATCTCAAGGAGGCATACCTGCACGTCCCCATTCGACCAATCTGCAGAAGATACCTCAGATTTCTTGCAGGATCAGAGCACTATCAATTCTCAGCATTGCCCTTTGGCTTATCTACTGCCCAGAGTATTCACAAAATGCCTGGCATCAGTAATCGCCCATTGCAGACTACAGGGAATTCAAATTTATCCATACCTGGACGACTGCCTGATACAAGGAGACAACAAAAGCAAGCTGACAACAGATTTACAAAGGGTCATTTACTTGCTTCAAGCACTGGGATACACAGTCAATTTACAAAAGTCAAGACTGATACCATCCCAGACAAGGACTTTCCTGGGAGCGGAATTGGACACAGTAAGACAAATGGCATTCCTAACTACAGAAAAACAAAAGAACTCCCTCTTTACTTCTTGGCACTAACAAAACTGAACAAGTTAACAGCAAGAAAGGTACTGCAGGCCTTGGGTTTCATGGCATCATGCATAATCTTGGTTCCATTTGCCAGACTACATATGAGAAAACTACAGTGGTACCTAAAGAATTTATGGTCCCAACACAGACACAGCCTAGAAACGGAAATCCCACTAATACCATGCTTAAAACAGGAGTTCCTATGGTGGGCTCAGGCATGCCAGTCAAACCCAGGCCTGCCCTTTCGCAAGGGTCAAGCAAGCCAGACCATCACAACAGATGCTTCAGACCTAGGATGGGGGGGCGCATATGCTGGACAAATGCGTACAAGGATTGTGGACACAGGACCAACTTCACCTGCACATCAACCTAAAAGAAATGCTGGCAGTAAAACTGGCAATCCAAAAGTTCAGACCATTTCTCAAGGAGGACCGCACTTGATGATAAGGACAGACAACACCACAGTCATGTGGTACATCAACAAACAGGGAGGCACTCATTCTTACCCCCTATGCAGAATGTCTTTGGAGCTGTGGACCCTGGCACTCAGCTACAACATCCAGTTACAGGCAATATTTGTGCCAGGAAAAGAAAACTCTCTAGCAGATATGTTAAGCAGGACCACATCGGATGCCCACGAATGGCAGCTGCACCCGGATATCTTCAAGACCATCTCGAAGAAATGGGGAATGCCTCAGATCTATTCGCATCACCTCTCAATCACCAGCTCAAAAATTCTGCACAAGGACATTCCACCCACTAGCATGGAAAGTGGACTCGCTCTCCTTCAGCTGGAAAGGCCTAACAGCATATGCATTCCCACCTCTTCCCTTGATACACAAAGTACTACTAAAAATCAAGGAGGAACGTCCAAGGATAATCCTGATAGCTCCAAACTGGCCAAGACAGCATTGGTACCCACTGCTGAGGAGCATGTCTCGAACAATATGTGGCCAATTCCCTGATGCCTTTGATGCTAACTCAGAACAACTTCAGCACCATGCATCCAAACCTAAAAACGCTGCAACTGACTGCATGGAACATCACATAGCAGCTGCTAATACAGAACTTTCACAAAGAGTTAAAGACATTATTCTTGAAGCACGCAGGCCTTCAACTAGAAGGAATTATGCAGGGAAATGGAAAAGGTTTGTCATTTGGAGTTCTGAAAGAGGAAAAGATGTATCAAACATAGATATGCCTAACATTCTGGAGTATCTGGCGAACTACTTCATTCAGGCCTGTCCTACTCCTCCATCAAGATTCATGCATCAGCTATTTCAGCAGAATACAGCTTTGATCCACCTGTTTTTTCACACCCTTTGCTCAGGCAGTTCCTCAGAGGAATCAAGAATGTAAAACCTCCAAGGAAACCACCATTGCCAGCTTGGGACTTGAACTTTGTGCTAGAAAAATTGACACTATCACCTTTTGAACCAGCAGCAACAGCAGACCTACAACACCTGTCATGGAAAACTGCTTTCCTACTGGCAATTACTTCAGCAAGGAGGGTTTCAGAACTACAGGCCTTAATGGCAGTGCAACCCTTTCTAATCTTCCACCAAGATAGAGTGTCCATGAGGACTAATCCTACATTTATGCCTAAGGTGGTATCCAGAGTGTCTTTAAACCAGGCAATCCACCTGCCTACCTTCTTTCCCAACCCACAAAACAGAGGGGAAAGAATACTGCATACCTTGGATGTACATAGACAGCTACGCTACTACTTGGACAGAACAAAAAATAGCAGAAAGACTGACCAACTTTTCGTAGCCTATGCAACAGGAAGGGAAGGAAAAGCTATTTCCAAACAGACAATCTCCAAATGGATAGGAAATTGCATACGATTCTGTTACTCCTTCCATGGAAAGCCAATTCCACAGAACATAAGACCTCATTCTACAAGGGCAACAGCCACTACCACAGCCTTCTTAAGACGAGTGGCTACCAAAGACATTATTGAGGCGGCTACTTGGACCTCCGTGCATACATTTGCCAAGCATTATAATTTACCTCTATATTCCAGATCCCGAGCAGGGTTTGCCACTGCTGTTCTGCAAGGGATCCTAAACACACCATAATTTACTTTTATCCTCCTCCCCTAGTTGGCTATGGTATTCTACCCAGTTGTTATGACTGCAGATGCATCCATGAAGGACATAGTACAGTTTTGTACCTACCATAAATGTAGATGTCCGAATTGGATAGCATCTGCAGTCAGGATTACCTCCCTCCTTCCCTCTGTGGTACTCCTAGGGTGTTTACCCTTCTAATAGCTAGCTAGTGGGGGGATTTCTTTCATGGTGTATTTGTTTGTATTTATGTACATACATGCTTATTTTTGTGTTTACCTCTATCTTTTGGAAACATTGGCATCTATCCAAAATTTTTAGCCTTCTATAGGGCTTCTGGCATCTGGGGCAAGAAACACTGAAGAAAATGGCGTCGGCTGATGCTTTTATACCCGAAGACCAACAGAGATGACATCGGGTGAAGTGCGACATCAGCCGAAGCCGGACCCGGACTTTGGAATCCGGCCGACTGAAGGGCTGCCTGACGACAGGACAACCCAGTTGTTATGACTGCAGATGCTATCCAATTTGGACATCTACATTTATGGTAGGTACAAAACTGTACTTTTTGTACCTACCATAAATGTAGATGTTCGAGTGCTAATGCAGCTGCAGTCCAGGTTTCCCTCCCTCCTTCCCCTCTTGGGACAGGCCTATTGGCTAACACCTCCTCATACAACCTGATTGGGGTATTCATTTATGGTGTATTTGCTTGCAACTACTGTATTTTGATTATATTGCATTGCATTATTACATAAATTTATGTATTGCCTTCCTTCTGGGGGCACCTGACATCTGGGGCAAGAAAAACTGAAGAAAATGGCGTTGGCTGGTTCTTTTATACCTCTGTCGCACTGACGTCAGGGAAGAAGCGACTACAACCGACGCCGGACCTAGACTTTGGAATTCGGCCGACCGAGGACCCGCCTGATGGCAGGAGAACCCAGCTGTTATGACTGCAGCTGTGTTAGCACTTGAACATCTACATTTATGGTAGGTACAAAACTGTACTTTTCACTCCCTGCATCCCCCTTGTATCCTCTTTCCTTAGGGCAACATAAGTGTCTTACTGTGGCTTTTAGCCACCAGGACCACTTTACCTTATTTTCTTGGGCTTCTGACTGGTTAGAGCAAGAAAAACGGATTTAATGGCATCTGCTGCCTTGCTTTATAGCACTCATGACCTGACGTCAGTCAACAAGCGACAGCGGCCGACGCAGAAAAATATTGACTCTGGTATTCAGGCCGGCCGAGGGTTACAACAGCAGGGATAACACACAGGTGATGACCACAACAGTGAATGCAGTCGAACATCTACATTTTATGGTAAGTGTACACAACTGTACTTTTTTGTTTGGCTTTCAGCTCTTAACTGATAACTAGGACTTTTGGTTAACCAGATGTACAGATGACTGCAAACTGGGTATAATATTTAAAACCGCCTCTGGTATCTGTTGACCAGTAATTAATACTCTGTGTGTGGATCTTCTTCTTCTTCTTCTTTCGGCTTTATCCCGGTTAGGGGTCGCCACAGCGGATCACCTGTCCGCACATTGAATGGCAGTGGAGTTTTACGGTGTCGAGTTGCCAGCCCGGCGCCCAACCTTCCACAGAAGGCACACTCACACGCACACCTAAGGCCAATTTAGAGTGTCCAATTCACCTGCAGCATGTCTTTGGGATGTGGGAGGAAACCGGAGCACCTGGAGGAAACCCACGCGACCACAGGGAGGACATGCAGACTCCGCACAGAAGGCACCCCAGCCGAGGATCGAACCGGAGAACCTCTTGCTGTGAGGCGGCAATGCTAACCACTGCACCACCGTGGCCGCCCAATACTCTGTGTGTGGATAATAGACTGAAATTAATAGATTAATTGTGTGGTAGTTTTTTTTTTCTTCTTTTTTCCAGAAAACAGCAGTTACCTGTAACATAAAGTAGAGATAACCATTCCTAAATAAAAAAAGATATCCAGGGCCCTGAGCACTTGGGTTGATAGTTACCTCTTTTTTTCATCATCACATGGCACATGTAGCTACAAAGTCTTTCTACTTAGCACAACTAATTGCCACAAATATGTCATTTATGTAGACACAGACAGCTTAGCCAGTCTTGACCCCATTCAGTTTAGTTTTGTGAAGGGCAGGCCCTGTCTCCTGAACTTAATCTTACTTTGGAAAGGTTTCAGAGGGTCTGGGCAGTAGACCCTCTGCTCACTGCTTATCTTGAATTGGTCAAGGGATTTGACACTATCTCCATGCTGATGATATTAAAAACTTAGACAAACTTAAATGTATACCTCAGTATTGTCTTCTGGATTGCAGACTGGCTGTCCAACACAACCCATGTAGTGGATGTTGCTGGTACCTTTTCTGAATGTAAAATTTTAACTAGTGAAGTACCAAAGGGATCAGTGCTAGGCCATGTCCTGCTTGGCATTTTTTTTCAGACATTCAAGCCAGTGTCCTTGAAGTGTGGTCAGAAGTGACAAGTATGTTGCAGATTGCAAGCTGGGCACTGTTATCTACTAATACATTGATACTAACTGCTTCAGCATGGGCTGGAATATGTACTTGAAAACATTCTCAAGCTAAGTGAAAAAAAGTGAAGTAGTGTTTGGCTGTGAAGTAAAAGCTGCATCTACTTGTAAGAAACCTTGCTCCTGACATGGGCTGTGCTCTCTCTTTTTATATATATATATATATATATATATATATGTATACACACACAGACACACACATATATATATATATATATATATGTATGGATATATATATATATATATATATATATATATATATATATATATATATGGATATATAATGTGTGTGTGCATATATAATCTCAATCATCTGATTTCCACAGTAGTCAGGAAATACTTCTACCTGGCCTAGTTAATTTATAAGTGAATGTCTTCAAGATCCAAAGAAGTCATCATACCAATATACTTTTCCCTTGTAAACCCATCATCAAATACAGTGCCCTTTTTGGTATGTAGAAAGCCAAGTGTAGAATCCATGTCCCTATACTGTGTCGTGTAGACTCCTGAGGGCTATGTGCCTCACACTTGCTATTAGAGGTACAGAGGTCCTTGATCTTGTATCTCAAAAGTCAAACAGTGCAGGTAGCATGACAACCTGAGACTTGAACCTTCATCGAAAAGTAAATGGTAGGTGATGTAGAGAGACTTCTTACCCAATGCTTTTCCCTTCTCTGGAATAAACCTTGTTAGCAAGTTAAGATTCAGTTTCTTCCTTCAACATAAAACTGGGTGACAGGGTGTGTACTCACATATTTTCCCTGGGATTTAACTGGTCTTTCCCTCCTTGAGGAAAGGAAGTTAAGCATGAAGTGTGGGTTTTGTCTCAAGGCTTATGGTCATTAGATGAAATTAGTCTTGGAATGCCTATGAAAAAATGTGAATTGGGGTGTGCCATCTCTCTTGTTAATGGAATTGACAATGAACAGTATTTGAATAACTGATAGAATTAACCATTGAATATAATACTCTCTTTGGTATGTACCTGCCTGTACACTCAACTGTAACCCCCACAGAGACAAATTACTAAAGGGGTACAAGACCTAAACAACATGTCCTACATGGACAGACTCAAAGCCCTGTCACTATATCCTACTGGTTGCTAAGGTGACCTGTGTCTGGCATACAAGACAACCTCTGGTCAATTACTGATTAACTTAAAACCAAATCAGCAAGTCAGATTGCATCAGTAATGCTCTGTCTAGGGATCTTAACCTCTTCTGCAACCTCAACAGAACAATTTGAATGGACTCCTCAACCACACAAAACAAAGTTCATCCCTGTCCATTTTCAGGTGCAACTTAGATCTGTGGATTCCAAACAGAAGAAATTACCTTAGGACTGCCCCCCTGTACTATTAATGGACAGATGCAGTTCCTGAATGTTTAATCCCATGCATGGAACCCCTCAATTTTTTATGGTAACAATCCCACTTATTTTCATTAGGGGCAATGTATAATTATTGACCATGGAATGGGTAAGGTTAATCTACAACTAAATGGGATAGGTTATTTTGAACATGCAGAGAGAAATTGGTCAGGGTTGAAGTGGCCCATAAGGATAGCTAACTTAGTAGTTAACTTACGATTGAGATAATTGTTTGCATGGTTTGCAGCAATTTCATAATACTGAGTTATGGAAATCATTTAAAGCAAATCCTTGCCTACTACTGTTAAGTACCATAGGATTACAGATAGTCAAGTTTGCACCCAGCTGAAATGTCAAATGTCCAGCACTGTGACAATCCAAGTGCTGATAGCTTGTCAAGTTGAAAGAATAATGCCAGAAGTAATAGTGGTAGGCAATTCTGTGGCATAAAGTATTGAAGGCCTGACAGGGACTTAGGTAATCCAAGTTTGATTTAACAGTCGTGTTGGAGAAGCTAGTCAGAAGATAGAGAGAAATTATGACTTGGAAGCCTGCTTACCTCTCCTTTGGATGGAGTGTGAAAGGGCACATGATTGCAAGTGCTG
The DNA here is from genome assembly GCF_019279795.1 of Protopterus annectens. Taxonomy (NCBI): domain Eukaryota; kingdom Metazoa; phylum Chordata; order Ceratodontiformes; family Protopteridae; genus Protopterus; species Protopterus annectens. The sequence goes on from NC_056751.1 coordinate 130,734,619, forward strand.
GCTTGCTGTAGAATCTTAGTCGAGACTGGGGATCACTAGAGTTGCTTTTTGTAGAGTGGAGGGAGACTGATGGGACCCTTTTTGGAAAATGAAAGACATTCGCCTTGTATATTCCTGTTGCAAGTCGGCCTCTTTTTACATATCTGGTATGCACTGGGGAAACTTGTATGTCTTAAAGTTAAAACCTCTTTCCCCCACATTTACCTCTCACCCTTAGGGGAAAATGGACTGTAGGGTTTTCATCTTCAGGGTGAGCATATAGGCTAATTGAGTGTTCCTGAATGAAGCAGAATGATCATCAGATATCAGGACTCGAAAAGTGCGTAGAAAGTAGAAATGATACTAAGTAAATTTTAGGATGAAGGCATACAAAATATAAATGAATTTAGCCAGCTAAAGGAAAACAAACTACCTTTGACACTTAATCGTTTGATTTAAAGCGTACAAATGCTTTTCCTCTTGTAGTTTCTTTTTGTCCCAGTCCAAAGCATGCCAGTTAACAGATGACCACCAGTGTGATTCTGCTCATTTTATTTCCCTGTCTTAAGGGACTACCCATTATAGTAGGGAAGAGCCATCTGGAAAGGCTGTTGCATAGTCGTGAGGGTTGGTTGTGCTGTCACTGGCCTCCTGGCAGTAAAGACTTTTGTATGGCTCAACAGCAGCTTCTTGGTGTGTGGGGCAAAATAAACTACACCTGTCACTGAAAGGACCCATAATTCCTCCTCCTGCAAGTACATACTTTTATACAGTCATTAGTTAAGGCTTCCATAATGACGTGGCTTGATGATCCAAAAGCCGATCCTTAAGCCATGCTGCATGGCCATTGTTCATCCTCTGAGAGATTGACTCTGTGTCATGCTGTGCCCTCCAACTGAAGATGGACATGCCCATCTTCCACTGCTAACTCTGTCCTGTACCTAATCCCACTAATTGACCTCAATCTGCTTGGGCTGTGCTATGGCTTTCTCTGTCTCCATCACCAGAGCAGTCTAGTTTCTAAGTGAATACTACATTCCATGATTGCATAGCTGGAAGTTAAGACTTGCTGATTGTAACTTTAAACTCTTTGTGGTTACCCAGCCCAACATTTTTCACAGCAGTGCTTTACTGTAGTTTTAATGACAATGTTTGGCAGCAGGGTCAGGATAAAAGTTAATTCCAGAAGAAGGCAACCTGCTGAGCATTAGTTCTGTGTTTGACTTTAATCTGTTTGAGTAGCAATGTTTTTTAGTAGTTCTCAGAGTGCTAATAAAACTGACTGTTGTAGTCTTGTGCCCCCCCCCCCCAGCTATTGCAGTAATCCTGACTGCCCAATAGACAGTAAACATTTAATTCATATCTCTGTGATTAAATTAACCATCAAGCAGCCCTCTTAGTGCTTTCTGCCTTAGTCTGCATCACTTGAGCCCCACCTATTTGCATCTCTGTACATCCCCCTTCATTGCTAACGTATCTCCCTATTCTAGTCTGTGCACAAACTGGCTACTAATAAGCAAGTTAGTGTGAAGACACATTCCCAACCTTAATAAACTTTGCTGTCTCTTCTCTCCTTCACTGTACAGGTAGAGTTTGAATTATTACTCACCCATTCTGAGGCCTTCACTGATGGAGTTCCATTGATTGCCTCTGTGGTTTCGCTGATTTCTTTGCATTCCACCTGGTTTACATCCCTTGTGCTATCCCCCTCCCCCAATACTAAGTCTATATTAGAATCCTGCTGAGCATGGAGCCATCTTTAAATTACTAGTCTCCCACCAGGACACAAGTGCTCTTCAGCAGTTGAATTCTGCTTGCTGGTAAGCCATTAGACATCAGGAATTTGTTTAAAGTGTTCAGATTTGGAAAGGAACACTTTTTTGCTACCTTTTACTCTTGTCTTGGTGGGCTCTGCCCCGCTACGTTCGCCCTCGCTAACATTCGGGCTCTCTCTGTTCCCCTTGCCCTGTCGCCAATTCCCACTCACCCGCACTGCCTCTACATTTATAGTAATCACAACCACACCCACAGCTCAACCTCACATCACCTCTACCAATCACAGCTCTTCAAGTCAGATGACATTACACCACACCCACTTGCTCCTCCACAAAATACTCGCAGCCACTGTCATTCCCACTATGCATTACATCACCCCACACTACTTACCCGTCCACATATAGTGCAACCCTATAATTCCTATCCACACCTCCACGTAGAACCAACTTAAACTTTATAACCATGATTATCACACAACTAAGTCTAGTCTGTCTTCTCATAATTCTTTAACTCCACAAATTATCACTCTAGCAATATCCCTAAACTTCATAGCACAACACTATATTATGCTCTCTTACAGACACCCCACATTGTAATATCTGCCCACAATTGTTCAAGAACTATATAACAGACCAGTTAAGAACTAAACACATATGCTCTCATTCCTACTCCAAAATAACAGAATACTTTCTCACACTCATCACCAAACTTTAACATCTATATCACCATTTTAACACTAAGCTCTCACCATAAGTGGGGACATCCACCCATCCCAGGCCCAAATCCATCCTGTCCAATGCAATTGTCAGAAAATATTACCCCCACTATCTTTATCCCTGGCAAATCAACAGCAGCAAAAGTAACCATCTTTTAATGCTATATATTAATATTAGAAGTATCAAAAAATAAAGTACCTGAATTCCAGGCCACAGTAGTACAATACTCCTCAGACATAGTTGCTTTAATAGAAACCTGGCTAAATAAACACATAGCTAACTCGGAATTTCTCCCTACCGGCTACAATATCATTAGACAAGACAGACCACTTCGAAAAGGGGGTAGAATTGCCTTTACTGTACAGTCCAACTTAACTTTACATCAAATACCAAACTCTTACCCCTTCCCCAATAATTGGGACATACTTATCTCATAATGTCTACTTCATCCTAAAAAGGTCATCACCACAATTGTGATCTATATTCCACCTGGTAATACACCTGCTAGCCTTGAAGACTTCTTATCCTGGTGTTCTCCCCATACTCGCAATAAACCCTTATTTTTGGGGATTTTATCTAGATTGGTTCAGTTGTATATTAGAAGCACCAAGTAGTCTAATAAATCTCCATGGCTACCAGCAGCTAGTCATAGGTCCATAGGTAGGTACTAGGCTATCTGCCCGTGGGCATTTATAAGCCTAGCCAAAGTGTGTCTGCTTTCGCTGCCCCATTGATTTATTAACTGATCCTTTGTCAAGCAGAGCCAATGAAGTGATCCCAGGGGTGTATTTTCTGTTACCCATCGTCTCGTCAAGGTTTTTCTTGAAGAGTGTTAGTGAGGGGCTCTGCCTGATGTAATTTGGAATTTTGTTCCAAAGCATAGGGAGTCTGTGACAGGAATCTATCCCTCCAGCATGTTCTATTTATTGTTGTGGTGAAGTTTAGCTCACTAGAGCGCGTGGTTCGCAGTGACTTGGATTTCTTTAGGTGGAGCATGTCCATCAATTCTGAGTTGGACATGGCTTTGTAAGTCGGGCAGAGATCACCTCTGAGTAAGCGATATGCCACTGAGTACAGCCGGAGTTTTTTCAGTCAGGCTGCATAGGACATATGTTTGAGACCAGTAGTCCTCTTGGTGAGATACTTTTGTGGTCTTTCCAGCTGTTGGAAGTGTTTTGTGAGGTACATCCCAAATGGGGCATTGTACTCTATGATGGGTCTAATGAGTGATGAGTAGAGGGGCACTGTAACCTCTTTATTTCTAGATGCAAACCCTTTAGTAATTTGATAGGCCACATAGAAGGATTTCCTAACTACTTTGGCAATATGATTTTCAAAGGATAGATTGTCTACCTAGGTCCCCAGATCCCTTATTACCTCTTCTGTATTAAGGGGACTGCCATCTATGTGATAATTCGTGGGTGTTTTGTTTTTCCCAAACGGGATGACTATGCATTTTTTGGCATAGTCCTCTTGTGTTTGCCTGTACTTCTGAGAAGTATATGCTGAACAGTAGGGGTCCCAGGACCGAGCCTTGCGGGACACCACTTGTGACTGGTTTAGAGTCGGACCTGGAGCCCGCTATTCTTACCATGCGAGTTCTGTCTCTAAGCTAGTTGGCAACTCATCTCGTGACGTAGGGGTTTAAGTTCAGGCTGGTGAGTTTTTCTGTAATACCCGAGTGGGGAATGGTGTTGAAAGCCTTGGCGAGGTCAAGGTAGGCTGTGTGAACCACCTTTCCCTCGTCTATGGCCTTGGTGACTGTCTCTAAGAAGTCAACCAGGTTTAGTAGGCATGATATTCCCTTAACAAAGCCGAACTGGGTCGGGTCAAGTGTTTGGAGGTTCCCATTGTCTTTAATGAGTTCCATGATGATGTGCTCCATAGCCTTATAGACCAGGCTAGTAAGGCTTATGGGGCAGTAGTTACCAGGGTCAGTTGTGGCCCCTCCTTTGTGGAGAGGAATAACCGTTGCTGTGCTCCATTCTATGGGCACATAGCCTGTGGAGAGGCTGAGATTGAACAGCGTGTTTAGGTGGGGGGTTAGTTTGTTCTGTAGTTCTTGCAAGACGCAGCCTGGGACACCATCTGGTCCCATTGATGCTGTGTTGTTGGCTTTTGAAAGGGCTGTTTTTACCTGTGCGTCTGTGATTTTTGTGACACTACACTTTTCTGGTATTGTTGTGGGCCCTTCTGGAGGTGAGAGGGGGGTGAAGTTTGCACTGAATGTATCTGCCAGGATGTTGGCAATATCAGTAGGTTCAGTATATTTTGTGCTATTTTGCACTAGTTCAGTGCATGTCTGTGAGTTGCCACTTAGATTCTTAACATAGCTAAAGAAGGCATAGTGGATGTTCGTGTTTCACTGTTGCAGTCATTACACTTGGGTTATCCTGCTGGCAGGCGACCCGTAGTCGGCCCGAGTTCCAAAGTCTTGGTCCGGCGTCTGTTGCTGTCGCCTCCTCCGTGACGTCAGTGCGCCAGGGGTATAAAAGTTGCAACCAACGCCATTTTCTTCAGTCTTTCTTGCCGCGCGGTGCCCGAAGCAAAAGCAGTTCGCAGGTACCATTCGGCCAACTCCTGAGATTTTCAGAATTGAATTTCAGAACCGAAGTCCTCAATAAAGCTAAGTACCCTGTTGAGGAAACTTTTTCTTGCTCCAGACAGATGTCAGTAAAAGTTAATAATTGCATTTCTTGTGGGAAGCAAATACCTCATAAGGACTTACACTCTTACTGCATTCTTTGCCTAGGCCCTGACCACAACGTTACTAGTTGTCGGTTTTGTTTTTGTTGATTCAATAAACGCACTATTAAACTGTTTGATTTTGATTTACATTATTTTGGACGAAGATTTAATTACATAATGCCGTCGGAACAACCGATGACTGGAATGGTATAAAAAGTGCAAGGACAAAGAAATAGACAGGCATCCGAGGTCCAAAACAGACAAAGCCTCTTCTAGGCCAGTCGCTGGTTCGCCGTTTCTCAGTGAGGCGCTTTCGCAGCCCCTGACACCCGCTACCTTGGAGCCACATGCCATAACCGACAGCCACGTGGAGACACCGAGGCCTGTGGAAACTCAAGGTATTGGGCCTTCGGAAAACATACCCTCAGATGGGTCTGGAGCTGCTGAGCAGGCACCAGCTTCTGAGGGTGTTTTCAGACCTTCACAGCTTACCATTAAAGCTACTACAGCAGCAAAGTCAAAAATACCATTAAGGACAAGGAAACAAGTGCACCATTCTCCAGAACAGGCATCCATGCCAAAGAAACAGATGCTTAAAATGGCCGAAGACCTTATAACTTTAATCAGGGGCTCCCATCCCCTTCCTGACAAAAGGCCTAGGCAAGACACTGATTGATTCCTCTGACCAGGTTTCCATTTCCTCTGATTCTTCTGACCAGGGATATTCTCTCCCTCCCTATGAGGACTCTGATGTTGAAGAGTCTATTCCTTAAGCCTCACCGCCTGACTATTACTCTCTTGGGGAAACCGTGCACACCATGAGGGAGAATTTCCATTGGGAGAGCCAGGATTACTCAGGATCCAAGAAAAGGCTCAGAGATTTCCTTCTATTGCCTCAGCACAGGTCCCTAGCTTAATCCCCCCCTGTGCTTGATGTTGTAGGTGTTCTTTCTGAATCCAGTCTGTCTCCAGATTCTTTACCCCCTGCACCAGTAAAGCCAGACAGGTACTACAGGGTCCCTGACTCTCATAAATTTCTTTACAAAAACCCCACTGCAGACCCAGAAACTATTTCTCAGGATCCTAAAGGGGTTAAAGCCTCCACTGCTAAAAATCCTGTTCCCTCAGATAGGGATTCCAGAGCTCTGGACAGATGGAAAAAAGTTTACACTTCTGCTACTTTAGCTGTAAGAGCTTTAAACTGCCAGTTTCACATGCTTATATATCAACAGTATCTCATGTCATTGTTAAAGCAGGAAATGGTTACAAGTATAGAAGCTCCTGACAGTAAAGAAATGCAGGATTTATTGCATGCAGTTGAACAAGTGGGAAAGCATACTCTCCAATGTGGTTTTGATTCATTAGAGGCTTCTTGTAGAGCCGCAGTTACAGGCTCAGTTATTCGAAGACATGCTTGGTTGAAAGAACAAAGTTTACCTGACCATGTTAAAGTAAAATTATTGGATGCTCCACTACAGCATGATTCTTTGTTTGGTGTTAAGGCAGAAGGAGGTGTTAAAGAAAATGGAGGATAAAGCAAAGTCAATGCAAACTGTGAAAGATTTCTTACAGGTTCAACCACCTAGATTTAACAGAAACTGGCCTTCAAAAAATTGGTCCTTTCCAATGTCAGACAGGCCACAAAGAGGCAGATACAGACACCCAAGAGGCAGATCTTAGCCCCAAGGCTCCTACAGACCTAAACAATGGGGCCCTACAGCCCCCAAAGGAGGAGAAGACAAATCACAACCTTATAGAAAACGGTCACAATGAATTCCCTCTGCAAATGCCAAGCTCTTACCAGTTGACAGCACCCCTAGGGGGGAAAGCTAGCGCTTTTCTCAAAAAATTGGCACATGATCACCCAAGACCAATGGGTGTTCAATATAGTTTCTCAAGGGTACAGGTTCCACTTTCACACGCTTCCAAAACCAAAAGGTATGCCAAACCTGCCACAAAACCAATGGGCAGAGGCACAAAAACAGATTGCTGCTCTTATGGATATGGGAGCTATTCAGACATTTCCACAAGGAGAACAGAGCCAAGGATTTTACTTGCGCCTTTTCCTAGTACCCAGAAAGGACAAAGCTTGGAGACCAATACTGGACCTGTCAATCCTAAATACTTTCCTGGATGTTACAAAATTCAAAATGTTAACACTACAACGACTCTTGCCCATGCTGGGCAAAGAGGCTTGGCTAGTTACTTTGGATCTCACGGAGGCATACCTGCACGTCCTAATCAGACAATCGTGCAGAAGATACCTCAGATTTATAGCAGGCTCAATGCATTATCAATTCTCTGCACTGCCCTTTGGCTTATTTACTGTGCCCATGGTCTTCACAAAATGCCTGGCACCAGTAATTGCATTTTGCAGGCAAAAAGGAATTCAAATGTATCCCTACTTGGACGACTGCCTTTTACAAGCAGAGAGCAAGGACATTCTTCTAAAGCACCTGGCGTTTGTAAAAAGATTGCTAATTTGCCTAGGGTACACACTAAACGAAAAGAAATCAAAACTAGTGCTCTCTCAAGAGATAATATTCCTGGGTGCAAGCTTAACTACAACTGCCCAGATGGCTTATCTCACGCCAGACAAACAAAGGCAACTGACTTATTACTTTCAAATGATGGCAACAAAGACCCAGCTCCCTGCAAGAAAAATTCTGCAGGCTCTGGGTTTCATGGCTTCTTGCATTCTACTAATTCCATATGCCAAACTGCATATGAGGAAACTACAATGGTGTCTAAAAAGTGTTTGGACTCAGCATTGTCACAGCCTAAAGACAATTATAACCTTGATTCCCTGCCTACAACAGGAGTTTCGATGGTGGTCCCAGGCCTGTCACCACAACAAGGGGCAGCCTTTCACCTTGCCTACAGCGAGGCAGACAATAACAACGGATGCATCGCATTATGCCTGGGGAGCATATATGGCAAGAAAATGTATTCAGGGCGTGTGGACCCAAGAAACAAATGCATCTTCACATCAATCAAAAAGAGATGCTAGCTGTACAGAATGCCCTGACAGCCTTCAAGGACCTAATACATCCAGGACAATTAATAGACAATACCACAGTTATGTGGTACATAAACAAGCAAGGGGGCACACATTCCTGCCCCCTATGCAGACAAGCCATGACTTTGTGGAAAACAGCACTGACCTACCAGGTACATCTGCAAGCACAATTCCTACCAGGAACAAAGAATACACTGGCAGATGAACTAAGCAGAAATCTCATGGATCCTCACGAATGGAAGCTAAATCCACAAGTGTTCAACATGATAATAAGGGAATGGGGACACCCGGACATATATCTCTCTGCCTCCCCTCACAATTGTCAATTACAAAAGTTTTGCACAAGAACTTATCACTCTCAAGCATGGAAAGTGGATGCACTATCTTTCATGGAAAAACGTGACAGTCTATGCCTTCCCTCCGATGCCTCTTCTCACCAAGGTGCTTCTAAAAGTCAGACGAGAGTCCAAAAATTATCCTGATTGCAACAGACTGGCCATGCCAGCACTGGTACCCATCCTAAAGATTTTGTCCCAAGGCCCACCTTGGCCTCTACCTCAAATCCCTCAACTTCTAACACAGCAAAACAATCAGATTCTCCACAGTCAACTCAGAACCTTAAACCTAGCAGCATGGCAGATAATGCAGCCACTCAGACTGCACCTCTCTCTAAAGCTGTTATGGATGTAATTTTGGAAGCCAGGAGACCAAGCACTAGGAAATCTTGTGCAGAAAAATGGAAGAGATTCTGTGCTTGGAACCAGGCACAAGGGCTCGACCCACTGGTCCCTAATATGCCTCAGATTTTTCAATACCCGACTGAGATGTTGGACCAAAGGCCTATCTTTTTCATCTATTAAAATCCATGCCTCTGCCATTTCAGCTCATTACAATATGGATCCTCCTATTTTCTCACATCCTTTACTACGACAGTAGAATATAAGACCCCCTAGGAGAACACCGGTACCTACTTGGGACCTCAATTTTGTTTTGGAAAAAGTAACACTGCCTCCATTTGACCCAGCCAGCTCAGCTGATTAAAAGTTCTTGTCATGGAAAACTGCTCTGCTCCTAGCAATAACTTCAGCAAGAAGAGTTTCAAGAGTTACAGGCATTGATGGCTGTGGAATCTTTCCTCATTTTTCACCAGGACAGGGTTTCTCTATGGACGAACCCAACATTTATGCCAAAAGTGGTCTCCAATGTGGACTTAAATCAAATTATTCATTTGCCTACTTTCTACCCAAATCCCCAGAATAAAGGGAAAACTTCTGCACTCTTTGGATATACACAGGCAGCTACGATTTTACTTGGACAAAACAAAAGATTTCAGAAAATCTGAGCAACTGTTTGTAGCATATGCTGCAGGATCACAAGGAAAACCTATTACAAAGCAGACAATCTCCAAATGGATAGGGCACTGCATCCGCTTCTGTTATGCACAACATGGCAAATCTGTGCCCAAGGGCATTAGGCCTCATTCTACCAGAGCAGCAGCCACTAGAGCAACTTTCCTCAGAGGGGTACCAACCAAAGACATTTTAGAAGCTGCAACCTGGAGCTCAGTGCACACTTTTATCAAGCACTACCACCTACCTCTCTACTCCAAATCCAGAGCAGGCTTTGCCACTGCAGTTCTGCAGGGCTTTTTAGCCTCGCCAAATCCAATCTAGACCCAGCCACCCTACCTCAGCTGTGGGATTCTACCCAAGTGTAATGACTGCAACAGTGAAACACGATGAACATAGTACAGTTGTGTACCTACCATAAATGTAGATGTTAGTGTCTTCACTGTTGCAGTCCTGGTTACCCACCCATCTTCCCCCTCTTTGCTGGGACTATTCTGTACTTCTCAACTCTATACAGCCTATGTGGTGTATTTGCTTTTAGAAGAAGGTAATGTTTATAGTAATACATGCATGGTTGTTTGGTATATTTTTTTTACAGCCTTCATATCTGGGGGAACCTGACATCTGGGGCAAGAAAAACTGAAGAAAATGGCGTCGGTTGCAACTTTTATACCCCTGGCGCATTGACGTCAGGGAGGAGGCGACGGCAACCGACGCCGGACCAAGACTTTGGAACTCGGGCCGACTACGGGTTGCTTGCCAGCAGGAATAACCCAAGTGTAATGACTGCAACAGTGATAACACTCTAACATCTACATTTATGGTAGGTACACAACTGTACTTTATCTTTTGAATCCTTGGCTATTTTTCTTTCGAACTTAGCCTTGGATGACTTCATGCGGGACCTCAGTTTCTTACTGATACTAATCAGGGATATCTCTCCTTCTTGGGATTTGCTTTTTTTCTGAACTAGTTTCCTCCTCCTATTGTATAGCCTGTTTTTTGCAGGGGTCCACCAAACTGGTTTCCTTCTCTGAGGAGTGAGTCTTGGTTTTGCTAGGGATTGCACTATCCATGCATCCTTGTAGGTGCTCATAGAGTGCATTTGTAAAGGTTTCTGCATCTTGGGCAGCGTTATCATTTATTGTGGGGGCTGTTAAACTTACCACCTCTTTCTTAAGTAAGGTGAAGTTTGCTTTAGAAAAGTTTTTTACTGTGGTTTACTTAGTTGGGGGTGTGGACATCCAGACTGATTAGTTTATGGTCTGATCTAACCAGTGACGGGTTACCTCCGGTGTAGAACACCTGTCGCCCATGTTGGTGATGACCAGGTCCAATATGTTTTCACCTCTGGTAGGGGAGTTTACACCAGCTGATCCAGGGCGTTTGAGTTGATGAATTCCAGGAAGCGCTGGGCCTGGGAATTTGTACTCTAGTAGTTTTCCCAGTGAATGGTAGGGTGATTGAAATCACCCAGTATCAGGGTGTTTGGTAGGACCTTCATGTTTTCCAGTGTCTCCAGAAAGGTGGAGTGGTGGTCCTTGGGTCATGGAGGTTGATCTGCAGCAGGCCACAATTTGCATTGCAGATTTGCCCGATGTTAGTTGCACATGGATAATCTCAGAGGTATCATGCTGCGCCACTAACCTGGAGGTGTAGGTATCCTTGATGAATATGGATACACCCCCTTCTTTTGTGTTTTGATCCGTGTTCTGTGGCCGAAACGTGTGGTATGAGTTGTAGCCCTGTAGTGCTGGGGTGCTCTCTGGAGCCTTGAACCAGGTTTCAGTTACTGCACAGATGTCGACGTTCTCCATACTGAGGAGTGCTTCAAGCACGTGCTTTTTGTGATTTAAACTCCTGGCATTGAGTAGCATAACCCTCAGTTTTTTGTTAATTGTGCTGTTTACGGAGGTGGGTTTGACTTTTGAGCCTTGCCTAAAGGCACTGTAGGGGCAGGAAGTGCCTTGGCCAGTATTCCAAAGCCCTAGGGGGTGACAGGTGCAAGCCGTTTCTTGCGAAGCAATGTGGCTTGTTCGAGCATGTCGTCCCAGGCTGACGGACACTGGATCCCCTTTGAATGACACCAGAAGCTTAGCCAATTGTTGAAATTGATAGATGTTAAGTTGTCCATCTCGCCTTCATTCTTGCTGGATGGGTTCGGAGCCGACCTCGGCTCCGACTCGGCCACTCTAAAAGTTCGAGAGTTGGTTCCACCGGCTCGAGGCTCCCCTTATATCCCACAATGCTAGGCGGTATTACCTCAGATCTTGTTTGCCGCTACAGCTATCGAGACGTGTTGTTTCACCGGCTTCAGGTTAGTGTAGGAAATAGTTTAAAAAGTTGATTAAAAACCCTTTAATTTAGTTTTCCCTACAGTTTCCCCTTACCTTAAAGGTCTTTGATCCCTTTCTTCTAGTTCTTATCCTTTTTTTACCTCAAGAACTTATATGTTCTTCCCTTAGGCCTTCGGGCCCTCCCATCCCCTTGGAGTGTATGTGTTTTCTGTAGGGACTTTATAATACTAAATCGCTAATTTATTTAGTTTAAGTTTTCTGTTTTTAGTGTATAGTGTAATCGGTGTGTTTGTGTGTGGTTACACTTGTTCCTTGATATGTCCAAGGATTCGAAGGTCTCAGGCTTCAAGAAGTGTGACTCGTGCTATCAGAAAATGTCTCTGACAGACGGTCACACTTCTTGTGTGTACTGCCTGGGACCTTTACACCTGCAGGACTCTTGTGCTGTATGCCATGGCTTCAGCCCTAGAGTCCTGCAGGAAAGAAAGAACAAGCTCATTTTAAGGGGCTTGCTTAAGCCTGAGGGTCCCCCGACTGCTTCTTCGGGTAAACCCTCTAAGGCTCCTAGGTCTTCGACTCCAGCTACTGAGTCGACGCCTAAGACATCGAAGTCTACTACAACATCGGCTCTGGCTGTAGCCGATGAGACTCGAACTGCTACTTCTGTGGTTCCCTCGGTTCCGGCTGGAGCCGAGGCATTGGAAATTTCTGAGTCTGCTCCGATCAGACCATTGGAACCGACATCTAGAAAGAGGTCCAGGTTCACCGTCCCTTGGCTCCGTTCATTCGGCTCCAGCATCTCCCTTGCTGTCTGAACGGAGCCATAGATCTCACTCCTCTAGATCATCGAGGCTTTCTGATTATGACCTTCAGAGGGTAGTGAGTCGACTTCTTAAGTCCGAGGCACTGGCCCAAATGCTTCAGAGCCCGACTCATCAGTCGATGCTTAACCCTATCCCTCAAAATGTTCCTCCTCCGACTCCTTTGAGCTCGGAGCCGGGGCGTTTTGGAACAGAGACTGTGGTAGCGTCGGAACCGATACAATTGTCTTCGGTTCCGTCGTCGGCTCCGATTTCTTCCTTGGAAGAATCTCGGCGCCGGACTTCCCTCGTCGGCTCCGAGGGGGTGAGTGGCATCGGACCCTTGTCCGACCTCGCTCTCCCTCTCGGCGTTTCGGCGCTGTTGAGTTCGGCTCCGACATCGGCCTCGGAGCCATCGCTGTCGGTGCCGAGGGAAGTTTTCAGCTTTTCGGAGCGGGGACCTCTGGCTCTGCCTGACAGGGGTGCATTCGAGGTCATGCGGAGTGTGTTGGAACCCGGTTCAACTCCTCAGTCGGCTCCGTCCGTCCCTCCCTCTTCGGTGCCTCAGGTTATGTCTACTCACTCCCTCATCCCAGACCGCAGAGAGCCAGCTCCTCAAGAATCCCCTGTGGGGATCTCATCCTCTTCCGAGGCCTCTCCTGAATTGGCAGGGGAGCTCCCTAGGGAAGAGAAAGTGCAAGAGGAAGCACATAGACTCACCTGAGTCTGTCACCTCTGACACGGATTTAGAGGATTCCGAGGGTTCCCCCCGTTCCCCTTCTGAAGATGTCTCCTTTGCAGACATCCTAGAGATCCTGAAACAGAGGGGAAATTGGCCAGCCCTTAACCCTTCGGAGGATGAATCTGTGTATCTTGAGGCGTTTGGCTCTCGCCCTTCCACCTCCTGGGTGCCCCCCCCCCCTGACCCCCTCATGCAGGTGGTAGCTAAAAAGGCTTGGACGGCTCCTGACTCTGTGGATCCTACCCCCAGGAGACCTTCAAAGTTTATCACAGCACCAGCAGATAAGCAGTTTCTGACTAAGGGAGTTTCTGTGGATGCTATGGTGGTAGCTGCCGCCACTAAGAAGGAGCTAGCTGATCCTTCGGTGCCTGTCCATCCTCCTAACAAGGAATCTAGGTCTATGGACAGGTACGGGAAGCGGATGTTTTCGTCAGCGACCTTTGCTATGCGCTCACTGAACTACCTCTGTCATTTCACTCGTCTTCAAAGAGACTTGATCAAGGAAGCGAGTGAGATGTTAAAGGATCCTACAGCTGCGGGTTTTCAGGACAAGATGAACGCTCAGCTGGCTACCCTGAATTCTATAGCTAACTCCTCCATGCGCCTTCTCTCATATGCGGCTGATGGAGCGAGCAGAGCCGCAGGGACAGGTGTGGCCTTACGCCGGCATGCCTGGATGCGGCTATGCAATTTTGCGGACCCCTTTAAAACGTCTTTCACTAATTCCCCGTTTGATGGATCATCCCTCTTTGGTCCTCAAGTGAAAGAAACCTTGACGAGGTGCGAGACGGATGGCAAAACTCTTTCTGCCGTCTGAGTCCGTTTTTCTACTCCTCCTAGGCCTTACCCCAAAGGCCAGAAAAGTGGAAAAATGTGGTTCCGCAAACAATCTCAAGGGACTTTGCCTGACGCACAGAGTCGGTTCCCCTCCAGAGGCAGAGGAGGGAACAATAATGGTAGACGTCGCCCTCGAGGCAGGGGGGGTCCGCTGAACCAGGGCAATCGAGAAACCTTTTCCGATAAGCCCTTCCAGCATCCCTGAAGTGTTGCCCGACTGTCCACCTTCGGAGGCAGTCGGGGGAAGATTGTCACTGTACCCAGAAGCCTGGCGATCCCTAACTCAAGACAAGTGGGTATAGTCCATCATTTCCGAAGGCTATTCCATTCCGTTCTTTCGCATTCCAAATCAATCAAAAAAATCCCTTCCAGATGTTCCACCCGCTCAAAGGGATCAAGCAGCGTTGGAAATATCAAAGTTGCTTGCAAAAAGAGCCATTCAGCCAGTGCCAGTAGACCAGCAAGGATCCGGAATCTACTCCAAGTTCTTTTTGGTTCCAAAGAAAACAGGGGACTGGAGACCCATTTTGGATCTCAGTATCTTGAACAAGTCTGTCAAGAAAACAAGATTTCGGATGGTCACGCTACAATCCATCCTACCCCTATTGGGAAAGGAAAACTGGATGTGCTCTATAGACCTCCAGGATGCGTACTATCATATAAAAATGAACAGACGCTCCAGGAGATTCCTCCGCTTCAGGCTGGGAACCAGTCACTTTCAATTCAGAGCCCTGCCCTTTGGACTCACCACTGCCCCCCGGGTGTTTACCAAATGCATGGCAGTGGTAGCTTCTCACCTGAGACGTCAAGGATTGCAGGTGTTTCCATACTTAGACGACTGGCTCCTCACAGCTCCTACTAAGCATCTTCTTCTAATTGCCAGAGACTACACCTTTCGCATTTTTCGAAAGTTAGGTATCTCAATAAATTGCGAAAAGTCTGTTTTGTCGCCTTGTCGTGCTATTAACTTCATAGGCGCAAATCTAGACACAGTCAACATGTCTGCGAGACTCACAGACCAAAGAATAGCAGACATACACAAACTGGTCTCCCTCCTTTTCCACAGCAACAGAGTCAAAGTCAGATTAGTTCTAAAAGTACTGGGGATTATGGCGGCTGCTATCCCTCTACTTCTATTAGCCAGATTTCACATGAGAATCCTTCAATGGATGCTCTTCACACAATGGTCGTATCAACAACTTCCGATGTCCCACACCATTGTGATTACGCAAGCATGCAGGAATCATCTTTGGTGGATTTCTTCCCCCCAGCTCTTCCTAGGAAGACCATTTGTCCCTCCCCCTCCGGTTGCTACTCTGACAACGGACGCCTCCCTGATCGGGTGGGGCGGGCATTATCAGGGCAGGACAGTCCAGGGCATATGGCAACCAGACGAATGCCACTTGCATATAAATGTTCTAGAGATGAGAGCAGTGCTTCTAGCATTGCAAGCCCTTCAAGACTCTCTTCCCTTGGGAACGATAGCAATTCAGACGGACAACATGTCTAGTGTGGTATATCAACAAACAAGGCGGAGCCAGGTCCTACCCCCTATGTCGAGAAGCACTCAGACTGTGGCAATGGGCAATTTCTTCTCAGCGGTTTCTGGTAGCAACGCACATCCCCGGGAAGTCCAATCTCATCACGGACAAGTTGAGCAGAGCTATCCTCATGCCTCACGAGTGGTCTCTGAAAGATTCTTTTGGAGAAAATTTTTCTCAAGTGGGGTCAGTCTTGCTGCGACCTTTTTGCTACTCCCCAAAACAGCAAGTGCAAAGATTATTTCACCCTCTTCCCCTTACCAGGCCAGCCCAGCAGAGACACTCTAGTCCAAGTTTGGCCCCGGGGACTTCTGTATGCATTCCTTCCCTTCCCACTAATCTCTCAGGTGATACAGAAAGCTATTGCTCAGAAGGCATCATTGATCCTCATTGCTCCTTACTGGCCTCGACAGGTTTGGTTCCCCTTTCTACATCAATTTCTGTTGGAGCAACCCTGGCATCTGGACCTAGTTCCAGATCTTTTGATCCATCAGTCGGGTCAGTTACATCGCTCCCTCCCCTCTCTGAACCTCACTGCTTGGTTCCTCCAGTTCCAACCTTAGCCAGGCTTCCTCAAATATCTCACTCTGTTCGAGATATTTTGATAGCTTCCCATACATCTTCCACTCGGAAGATTTATCTTAGTAAGTGGAAACGTTTCGTCTGTTGGGCTCAAGGAAGGGACATAGATCCTTTCACTGCTCCCATCCAAATAGTCCTTGATTTACTAGCTGAACGTTTCCATGCAGGTTCATCTCCTTCTACTCTGAAAGTTCAATTGGCAGCTATATCTAACTTTCATGTGGGCATTTCAGATTCTTCCATCATGTCTCACAAGCTTTGCAAAGCTTTCTTAAAGGGAGTTTTTCTTCTTAGACCTCCTATAAGAAATCCTCCTCCTTCTTGGGACCTTAATTTAGTTCTCACATCTTTGATTCTTCCCCCTTTTGAACCTGCAGCTTCCTGTTCAATGAAATTGCTATCCTGGAAGACTCTCTTTCTGGTAGCCATTACTTCAGCTAGAAGGGTCTTGGAGCTTCATGCACTCAGCAGTCGACCACCGTATCTGTTGTTTCATAAGGATAGGGTATCCTTACGGACCAATCCATCCTTTTTACCTAAAATAGCCTCGGCGGCAAATCTAAATCAAAACATTGACCTCACTGTGTTTTTCCCTAACTTTTCTAACAGGTCTGAACAAAAATTGCATTGGCTAGATGTTCATAGTCAATTAAGGTATTATTTGGATAAGACCAAACAGATCAGAAAAACTGACCAGTTGTTTGTCTCTTATGCAGAAGGCAAAAAGGGCCTTTCAGTTTCGAAGGTATCACTTTCCAGATGGCTAACATCCCTGATTTCCTTTGTGTATGAAATTAAGACACCAGAAGTTGCCTAACAAACCAAAGGCCCATTCGACTAGAGCTTTGGCTACCTCTATAGCTTTCCAAGACAGGCTGCCTATTGATACCATTTGTGCAGCAGCTACATGGGCTACTCCTCACACTTTCATTTCTCATTATAAGTTGGATTTAGCTTCTAGACATAGAGCTAATTTTGGTTCCACTGTACTCAAGAGTCTGTTCCGATAGGCCACCCGGGACAAGGTGCTAGGGACGCGGTCCCATCCAGCAAGAATGAAGGCGAGATGGACAACTTAACATATAGAAGTTATGTTCTTACCAGAACGTTCCATGTTAGTTGTCTTCTTCTCGCCTTCTTTCTTGCGTCCCACCCTCCTTCCCCCTAGCCTGGACAGACCTAGAGGAGTTTGATTGTGACCTCTCTTTCTACCACCTCTATTGGATATAGGTATATGCTATTCTGTGCATATATTCCTTCATCGGGCTTCAGGTCACCTTCTTCCCTTCTTTTTTATAGAGGTGGGGTTTCCCTTTTCCAGTAGTTCTGGATTTATTATTGGCTGGGCCTAGCTTACAAACGAGATCTGAGGTAATACCGCCTAGTATTGTGGGATATAAGGGGAGCCTCGAGCCGGTGGAACCAACTCTTGAGCTTTTAGAGTGGCCAAGTCGGAGCCGAGGTCGGCTCCGAACCCATCCAGCAAGAAAGAAGGCGAGAAGAAGACAACTAACAATGGAACGTTATGGTAAGAACATAACTTCTATTTTTTTCTTTATACTGAGGTATTCTTGGTGAGGGCAGGATGCTAATCAGGGTCTTACCAGCCCTGGATTACATGATCAGAGGGTTCTTCCATGTCTCTTTTCAGGTAGTTCAGGGAGGTAGGTCTCGGGTCATTCACACCAACATGATCAATGACAGTCATATTTGTACTTGTTCTGGAGTGACCTGAGTGGTTGTGTTATGTGGCGGATTCTGGCTCCAGTCAGGCAGCTACCAGTAACCTTCTGCTTGTCCAGCCTAGAGACTGGGACGTCAGTGTGCCTGACTATAGAGTCACCTATTACTAGTGTGTTAGGTATGTTATTTTGCCTTAAGGGCTGTGATTGTGCGGCACACTGATTTTGTGTTGTATGTGTTGTCTGGTTTGTGACGGGAAGTGCAGGTTGTTTGGTTGTCTGCTTTGGAGATCTCTGATGCTTTTGCAGGTTTTTATTTAGAGCCTCTTGAGTATGATTTTGTGTATTTGTGTATTTTTTGCCAGTGCTGTTTTAGCAGGTCTTTGTGTGGCTGGAGTTGTGGTGCAAGTATTAACCTTCTCCTCTTGACTGTCTGTTCCAGTCTTGGGTGGAGACAGCTTAGCTTCCAGTTTGGCTGTATAATTGCATCTCTCACATTTGTGGTAGGAGGCGAGGGTTGTCTGTGTACATGAGGCAGTTGTAACTTTGCCTCAGGATACCCAGATTCACCAGCTGGATTGGAGAGTGCACCTGAAGTTGCCCTTTGATCATACCTGAATAGTAGGGTGAGGTGCTTAGTCGTTTGGTTGGTGAGGGGTGAATAGAGAGAGCCTTGCCCTGTTGGGCAATTAGTGCCAGGGTATATTAGTGCTTGCTATTGGGTCTGAGCAAGTGCTGGGCTGTAAGATGCTTTTTGAGTGCTTAGGTTGAGAGTTACACTACTTTCAAGGGAAAAAACTGAAGAGTAGACTTAGTGGAGCCGGGAATAAGTTAACCATAGCTAACCGGCACTGCCCGGTGCACAAAACCATGCAAACACTGTTTCTATAGTAGGGAAATGAAAGAGATACAAATTAGCCAATAAACTACTAACTTCTGGGCTGGAACCATTCCTCCAGGGTCAGATAGGTTGCTCAAAGCTCCCCTCTCTCACAGGTGAACAGATAAACTTCCTTCTATCCAAGTAAGGTATGGACAACTCAGAAACTAGTATCACAGCCCTGAATTCAGCACTAGCCTGAAAACTGGACTATACTAGCTTAGAAAGGCAGGAAACAAGGAATTTTTTGTTTTATTTTTTTGAAAAGATAAGGCAGAAATAGTAAAAGTACACTTAAAACGGCTTTAAACGATCAGAAAAGGGTATCACACTTCAGTGTGTAGCCTACAACAGTTAAATTATTTAAACAAAAAACTTTTTAAAAGAGAAGGCAGTCATAAGTACAATATGTGGAAAAAAACAAGCTTTTAAATCACAATAAATGCTGGAAAATCTGCATTTAGGCAGAAAACAGTTGAATACAGCAAGAAAGTACGGAAAACTGATACTTAAGCACTCCAAAGTCTCACTCCTAAGCTAGAACTTAGGTTTGTATCAGTCTAAGGCTTTCTAGTGCTACCCAGTAGGTTAGTTACAGAAAAGATGGGAACCAAGCGCAGATGTGGTCTTTTAAACCAGAAAGTTGAAAGAGATTGACCGACTGTCCAAATGGTCAAACTACAATTTCTGGGGCAAGAACCTCTCCTCTCGTGGTAGACAGGCTACCTAGTGCTTACCACTCCCACCGATGAGCTAGAAGGCTTTCCTCCAACGCAGAAAGGCTTGCGGGGCTCAGAAGCTTACCAACAGTCCTGGATACAGCAACACTGTATCTGGACTAGGCTACTTACATGAAAGGTGGGAAACAAGCGCAAGTGCGGCTTTTAAACCAGAACGTTGAAAGAGATGGAAAAAAAATGCCCAAACGGCCAATAGCTACAATTTCTGGGCCAGGAACCATTCCTCTTGTGGTAGATAGGCTACCTAATGCTTACCACTCACACTGATAAGCTAGAAGGCTTCCCTCCAACACAGAAAGGCTTGGGTGCTCAAAAGCTTACAAAGAGTCCTGGAATACAGCAGATCTGTACCTGGACTAGACTAGTTACAGGAAAGGTGGGGAACAAGTACAAACGTAGGCTTTTAAGCCAGCAAGTTGAAAGAAATGGAAAACTGCTGAAACGGCCAAATAAACTACAATTTTTGGGCCAAAACTCACTCTTCCCATGGGGGATAGGCTACCTAGTGCTTACCACTTCCACTGATAAGCTAGAAGGCTTTCCTCCAACACAGAAAGGCTTGGGGGCTCAGAAGCTTACTCACAATCCTGGATACAGCAACTCTGTAACCGGACTAGGCTAGTTATATGAAAGGTGGGAAACAGGCACAAGTGCTGCTTTCAAGCCAGAAAGTTGAAAGAGATTGAAATAAACTGCTCAAACAGCCAATAGCTACAATTTCTGGGCCAGAGACCACTCCTCTTGTGGTAGATAGGCTACCTGATGTTTACCACTCCCACTGATATGCTAGAAGACTTCCCTCAACACGGAAAGGCTTGGGGGGCTCAGAAGCTTACAAAGAATCCTGGATACAGCAAATCTGTACCTGGACTAGACTAGTAACAGGAAAGGCAGGAAACAAGCGCAAACACAGGCTTTTAAATCAGAAGGTTTTAAGAGATGGAAAACCTTCCCAAACAGCCAATAAACTAATTTCAGGGCCAGAAACCACTCCTCCTATGGTAGATAGGTTACGTAGTGCTTACCACTCCCACTGATAAGCTAGAGGGCCCTCCAACACAGAAAGGCTTGGGGGGGGGGGGCTCAGAAGCTTACCAACAGTCCTGGATACAGCAAGTCTGTATCTGGACTTGACTAGTTACAGGAAAGGCAGGAAAGGTGATTAGAATTTTTTTTTGTTACAGAAAAGCAGCTAAAACAGCAGTAAATACAATTCAAATTGTACTGCAGGCCAGCACACCTGAGCATGTAGCAACACTAAGGCAAATACAGTTCAAACAAATGCAATTAAATTAACAAATGAATAAAAAACAAGTGCAGAAGGCAGAAAATTAGAAGTCTACTAACAAGCAGTAATAAGTGCAGAGTAAGAGCGACTGAACAGATAGCACACAGAAGAACAATTAAGACAGTTACTGTACGAGCAGATGAATGAGATATATATATATATATGTGTGTGTGTATATATATATATATATATATATATATATATATATATATATATATACACACACACACATATATATATATTGATATATATATATATATATATATATATATATATTTTTTTTTTTTTTGAGAGAAGGAACAGAGCAGGATTAAGTGGCTACAGGGGTTGTCCTTCCCAAATGCTCTCTTTGTACGTAGTAGGAGTGCCTGAAACAGAGTATGAACTCACTGCACTCAGTTGACTGAGCAAATGAGATGGGCCCAGGAGGAGTATCCAAATACAAATCTACAAGAGGGGCGGGCAGTTTCAAAGCCACCAACATTAATACCAAAACAAGAACAGGGAGGGTGGGTGCAGAACTATCTGTAGAGAGACCGCCACAACTTCAGTTGAGTTAATATTCAGTGAAAAACACAAATAAATTAAATACAGTACAATACGCAAAAGAGCAGATAAGTGTACTTAAATTCACTTGTACGT